>NW_024094475.1:0-10094 GCF_014356525.2 Nilaparvata lugens
ATTCCAACTATAAATGTTAGTGTATAAATCAAAATTCGGGGAATTTTGGGCTGTGCCTGTTAGTCCTTCCCCAATTATTTAAAGAATTGAGTTCTGTTTATCAATGAATAAATAACGAGCAAACCTCGGTGCCCCGATATTTGGTATTAATAGATAGAATTTACAAATGTAGCCTACTTGTTTAGATGATATATTTATCCCAAAAACCAAACCATTTAAAGATACATTTTGTTCGACTTGTGTTATTTACTTCTGTAATTTTAAAAAGTAAATACTACCAACAACACAACATCAGTGACAACCTGTTCCAATTTATGATAAATATCGGGGCATCGAGCTCCGCTCTGGAGTACCTACAAAAGCATATAAAAATTATTACGAAAGAAGAAATTATAGTAAATATTCATAGTTCATACAGAAAGGTTCTATCTAATCACAGTGGATTGAGATTAATTCGCAGAGGAATGCAAAAATTTCTCTCACAAAAGCATGTTAAATTTCAATCCTGATTAATTTCACACGAACCAAATCACAGAAGACCATTTCAAAAAGATAGCTTATATGATTGGTTTACTGGAATTAATTAGGATTGAAATTTAACCGGCTTTTGTACAACTGTCATCAAGTACATGATTGAATTAGATAAAAAAGTTCAACAGCTGAGTCATAATTTTGTCTCAGTCCCACAAACATGCACTCGCTCACTCACTTCCATCATTAACAGACGACGAAATTATCAGCTGTTTTTCCAAGGATGGATAGATTCTTCTAATGTACTTCAGCGAGTTTCCCCAGGGATGAGACCTAGTGCAATCAAATTTTATATTATAAACCTACTATGATTTGAATTTCGTGAGAATCGTTAGAGCCGTTTTCGAGATCCGGTGAAATACAAACAATATAAACATCCAAACAGAATTGCTCGTTTAATAGTCCTATAGGATTTAGAATACCTAAACTTGCCGACATTATAATATATTGTATTAATATAATCGTTCCAAATTTGTATGAATGTTAAGGTACCAAAATTGCTATGCAATATTCTTTTGCAATAAAGAATTATCAATGATATTATTATTCAACTTTTTATAAGAACCTTAACATTTAAAAAGCAAAGCCTCCCTTACTTATCTTTTAATATCGTATAGAAATATTTGTCATGTGTAGTTTTTCCTGAAGTAATGTAGTACTTTCTAGTCCTCCCGAACAAGAATGGGTGCACTGCTAGTCTCAAAAATAATATCGAAAAGATACTTTTTTCTATTTTAAAGAGATAAGAAATGATGGTATTATATTATATTTTTACAATATTATGAAAACAGAAAGAATTCCTCACAAGACAAAGGTAAATAATGTCCATTGGAATATTAGAATGTAAGATGTGAATTTTATTGTCATACACTGACTAATCTTAAAAACTAAAGGTTTGCGAATTGGGGTACTTTGGGGGGGGGGGCATACACTTGGATTGGGGGGGGGCATGCGCCATTGCCCTTGGGGGGCTGGGCACCCATGTACTGGCCGATTCATCAGTCGAAATACCAATAATTGAAAGACTAAAAAAAAACTGATTGAATTGGTTTGTTCCGGGAGTGACAAATTCTTTTCTATCAGTAAATAGATAAACTAACGATTGAATGGTTATTTTTATGAAACGACTCAATCTGTGATCCAGTTTTTTAGAAAATTAAGTCAAATATATAATTTAATTACTATATTTATAAAAATAAAACCTAGTGATCTATGGTCCGTAAGCTGCGCAGCTACATTTGAAGACGCTTTTGAATCAAGATAAAGTCGTTTGCACATGATTGCGAATCATCGCTGTCAAACGGACGGCAACGGGAGCGGACGTTTTCAAGTCGTTGTTAAATGGTAACAATATTGATAGTCGTACCGGTGTGTGCAAGAAAAGACCACGCTCATTGAAATATATTTTGACCAATAGCAGGTTATATAAGTGATTTTTTTTTGACAAAATCCCAGTTTTTCATTAATAAGTTTCTTCCCTTACAGTTTTCAAAAGAAAATAGTTGACACTAAGACTGGAGACGATAAATCAAGGGCTATAACTATATTATTCACAAGTTCTTTATAATGTCATACAGATTCAAATGTACAATAGTTGAAATGAGAATAAGTGAATACTTATACGACCATTGCATAGAAATATTCATTGCAAATATCTAAACAATTGATAAGGACGTTTTACAATGAGTGGTTATTATATTAATCATCGAATACTGATAATGTACATTGGATAACATAAATATTCAGTTATGATTAGGATTACCATAATGAAACACATCAGCAGTATATATACAAGTATTGTGTGTTTTCCATTCTAGAGAATTAGCAATATCGAATTTATAGAATTATCGATAGTCTGCCATGAACAATTGTTTATAGTTGTCAAATGAGCAAAGTCAAAGTTCGAATAATTCGATAACGATCTAGAAAGAATTGATTATTCAATGAAAGTGAAACACAATTAGAAGTATTTACAGAATGAAAGTGGAATGCACGAAGAATCATTCGTCACTAAACTTGACCATAGGGTTGTTTTCTGGCAGGAAAGATGGATCATTGGCAGTTACAATGCTCCCCAGTTTTGAAAACACCACGATGAGAGCACACAAGAGAAGGAAAGCCAGAATAGCAGCCATGATGTATCTACGATAGAGGTGGCCTGGCTTGTAGCCGGGTACTCTCTGACTTGAGACCGATCTGCAAAAAAAGGATAATCTTACTGGCATTTATACAAATACAACCAATTTAATGATGTGAAATTGTGAAAGAACTCCATTAATGTGAATAATTGATAATAATGATGTTTAATTGAATAATCAAATAATACTTTTAATACTCTGCGCTCAGTTTTTTTCAAACCTTGCATGGACTTCCCGTTTTATACTACTTGTGGTATTTCATTTTACTTTCCTTGCCCTATTACCATAGGTAAGGAAAGTATTGCTTTCCGAAAAAAATAAGGTACCCCAATTCTATACGTTTCAAGGTCCCCTGAGTCCAAAAAAGTGTGTGTGTGTGTGTGTGGTGTGTGTGTGTGTGTGTGTGTTGTGTGTGTGTGTGTGTGTGTGTGTGTGTGTTGTGTGTGTGTGTGTGTGTGTGTGTGTGTGCGTCTGTGTATACGATATCTGATCTCCCAATCAACGGAATGACTTGAAATTTGGAACTTAAGGTCCTTTCACTATAAGTATCCGACACGAACACGATTCAAGATGGCGGCTAAAATGGCGAAAATGTTGTCAAAAACAGGTTTTTCGCGATTTTCTCGAAACGGCTCTAACGATTTGATCAAATTTATATCTAAAATAGTCATTGATGAGCTCTATGCCACAAGTCCCATATTTGTAAAAATTCCAGGAGCTTTACCCCATCCATGCAAGTTTGATTTTAGATTCCCAGTTATCAGTCTTCAGATACAATTTGAACAAAACATTTCAAGTGGAAAGGATTGAGCATGAAAATCTCTACAATTAATGTTTTGTAACATTTTCACCTAAAATGGAAATAAGCTCGAAATTCGAGAAATGTGATTATTCGATTGCAAACTGTTGGCAACTTCTGATTCTATTCAATCATTCACTATGAAGAGATAGCAGACCTCGTGTGTCTCCAGCGTTATAGTCCTGTCACCAGCTGGCTCAGATCTTAGAATGACTTTAGATGCGCGTGAACACTAGCGTCAGGTGATCAATTTTCATCATAATGGCAAGGAAAGTTGTGTGAGTGCGCCACACCAGATTTTTTCATTTGATATCGTATTTTACTTTTTTTATAAACATTGTCATTGTAATTATGTTTCTAGGAAAAGTACAAAATACAATAAAGATTTGATTTGACTTTTAATTTACTCTGAAATTTACTTCCAAATTTTAATATTATTCCTTTAGAAAAATTCAAGGTTTCAACAGCCCATAGAAAAATCGTCCATGAAACGTTTCGATGGAACAAACAAAGTTTTATAATAATGCACTAAAGCGAAAAGAAAGTCATTGAATGCTTGAAAAAATTCAAAGAACACTACAAACTATAAGATTGATATAAACGATATGGAATTACATGTGCGCTATTTTTACGAATTATGGACAAAATGTATCCCTGAATCGAAAGCTTATTATATTTCAATTTATCTATTCAAATATTTATAAAGAGAATAAGCACATAATCATAGAATGCTTGGAAACGGAAAACCAGGCTTACGCCCGGTTTCACAACCTTGATCAAATATAGCCTAGCCATGATCAGTCAGTGGTCGCCAAACAGTCGATCGCGAGCTACCGGTAGCTCGTTGGGTAGTTTATAATAGCTCACAGAAATGCTCGTGCAAAAGAATGTCGTCCAGTTGAATATAAACACTTTCCCAGTCTGAAGAAAATCGATGAGAAGAAAAATCCTCCACAGCACCGCAGCAATAACCAATAACACGTTACAATTCTTTCAGACTTGAGAAAACAGTTTGATCAACGATTTCAAGATTTTAAAAGTATATCAAATATGGTACAATTCATCAAATCTCTTTTATAGAGATCTATGCAGAATATTTTGCTGCTTGTGTTGTACAACATTTTGGAGATCAGGCTTTAGTTGAAATGGAATTTGTGGATTTTCAAAATGAACTGTCTCTCAGATCACTTTCTAAAACTGGAAATATTTGGCCTCAAGTCCCCAAATAAAAATATCCAAATATTATTCAAGTTGCATTGAGGTTAAAAGCTATGTTCAGCTCTACTTACTTGTGTGAAGCATCTTTTTCAAGTACGAAATTCATGAAAAATCTATATATGAACAGACTGACTGATGAACATTTGGACAACTGCATCAGAATGGCGGCTACAACATACACTCCAAACATCAAGAAAATACTTGATGACCAAAAAGAGTTCGTTCCACTGCTCTCATTGAAATGTACATTTCAACTTTTGTTATACTTTTTGCTAATAGTGGATTTCAGCACTAGAAATGTACTTTATAGGCAATAAAAGATACTTTCTTTAGTCTAATATTCATTGGTAGCTCATAAGCCACAAATGGCGACCACGTGCTCTCCTAAAATTAAAAAATTGTAGAGTTTGGTGTAGGCGGAGCTATAGGGCGAAGGTGATGAGGGGTGGAAAATCGTGGTTCTAGTATATAAACAAGGCAGACCATGTCTTGCGAGTTTAGTTGCGTTTAGTCTCTCTTAGTCTCTTGGATTTTGGACAGTGTTCAGTGTAGGAATGAGTTTTTGGTTTCAGACTTCAATTATATGACTGAACCAGGTAAAGATTATATTTAGAATTTTCAATTTTCTGAATCTCAAATCCACACCACCCCACCCTAAAAAGCCCAATAAGTCTATTGAATTTTATAGCATCATAGTAAAGAGCAAACTTAATTATTACTTCTTTTTAAATTCATATCTATAGACACAGTCTTGATTATTTATTGAAGCTTATATTTGAAATTTTCTTGTAAGCACAAATAATAGTTTTTTAAAGCAAGGCTCCCCTAATCACAATCATTCTTTAAAATTCATTAATTCTTTTATTTTTGACTGTAATCGTATTTTTAACTAGTGGTATTCAATATTTTGATTTTATATGTCACTCTTCAACTAATCTGATAAATAGGAACTGTTTGTTAAATTTTACTGTATAAAATTAAACTTGAACTGAAGTACTTTCAAAAACTCAATCATCTTGTATATTTTGAATCATTACTATACTTAAATCAATTTTATAAATTCACTTCAATTTAAAGTTTATTAATAAATTTATAATTAACCTTTGTTTTTCCTTTAACTTTATACATTCCCTTACACACGACCCTGATCTATCTCTTTTCATCTTTTTCTTCTATACTATTATTAGTTCAGTGAGTGAAATAAGTATCCACACAGTGAGTGAAGTTATAGTACAGTGTATTTTATCAATTCATAGTAATTGATTGGCGCCGGGCAAAACTCCGTATAGAGTGAGGGAGTTTGAAACCCACTCTAAACAAAAAACCGACAGTGGGAAAGAGTTCACTCACTAGAAGTTTTATAAATGCTATTCTAGGTCACAGGCTCATAAGTTTGGCGACCATTAAGTTAGACCAGCCAAAATTTGTCTGTTCGTTCAAACATACAACTGTTCCACCAACCTCGGGATTGGTCAAATTCCGTCGGTCAAATCTGAACATGATCAATTCTCGTAGCTGTACTTTTCTGAAAGTTGGATAAAAGGTTAGCTGGCTTGCCATTGGTTACATATGATTTTGATATTTGCTCAAGTAATTCTAACCTACTAAAATCACTTATTTAGACTCCGATAGATCTTGTTTGGTGTTGTGTAATCAACCCAAATGGATAAAGTTAAAAAAAATCGTTGAGTAAATTTCAAACCCGAAGAAAAGCAAGCGTTGATTGTAATAATATATAAATATTGTGATATGTGTGAATATAGTGGAAAATAATCCACTTGGAAAACCGTATTTTCATATGATCAACTGTGATAATAGAACTATTACCGTGTAATACTGGCTTTATCAAATTGAATTGATTATGCAATGCACATTATTATCTGTCACAGTCGTTTTGTACTGTAAAGAATGTCAAGTTGATGACCTGACAATGCAAAAAACCGTTTGCTTCAAGTTAATAGTGTGTACCAGTAATGCCTATGTAACAACATCATCATCAGCTTAGTCCAATTAGGGAATTAGGCGCTATTTCTTTCCTTACTATCTCCAGTAAATTGGGCTGATAATAGCCTAATGAAAAAATTCCAGTCATTGAAATGATAAAATATGCACAGACGTTTTGTATAGTCACATATCTATAAAAATCTATAATAATATTTCAAATATGAATTGAATACTCTCATACATAGAGATTTATTTACAAATCACAATTACTGATCAGGTAAATCACTGAATAAATGGAATACTCACTTCAACCATCTGAAAATCCATTCACTAGCTGATCGGCGCTTGTATTTGTTCTCATCATGGTCTGGGTAGTGGAGAACATCGCTGCCAATCAGCGGAGCACTCTCATCAACATTCTGGTGGGTTCTCCTCGGGACGTGACCTACATCATTTCAATTAGAAATTAATCAATTTCAACATAGTGATC
Source organism: Nilaparvata lugens (assembly GCF_014356525.2). Taxonomy (NCBI): domain Eukaryota; kingdom Metazoa; phylum Arthropoda; class Insecta; order Hemiptera; family Delphacidae; genus Nilaparvata; species Nilaparvata lugens. Next base: position 7,121 of record NW_024094475.1, read on the forward strand.
TTAAACATAATCAAAAAGCAGAGTCAATTTAAATAATTTGTATTTAAACACATAAAAATAATAAAATCCACTTCAATGCAAGTCCGAATTTGTTAGAAAAGCCTTCTCTGATTGGTTCTCTGGGCATTTAATCATGGTTTAAATTTAACAGGCTTTTGTGCATATAGAAACCAATAGGATCGAGGCCCTCTGTGTGGTCAGGCCCTGATATGGAGATGATTCATTACAATAATATGATATGTTTGATAATAGGCCTACATTAATTTCAGTATAGGAAAGTTCAACAACATCTCTCATTCTGATTTTTTTTTGAAGTTTATATTAAATGTAGGCTTAGATAATTGTGACGGTGAAATTCGCGAATCTGTTTATCGTACCGAAAGTTTCAGATGGTCCGAATGGAAGTATGGGGTCCTCTACGTGCACAACTGCATCGTTGCTCATCCCATTTTCTATGCACATAGGTTTCGGCGGCTCAGTTGAATTTCCTTCAGTTACTGGGCGAACTTCAATTTCTTCACTCAGCTGAAAAATAAAAACTAGTTTAGAAATGTAAAACAAGAGATGAAATGAATAAAATTTATTTTTGGGAATCGGAATAATAACAATATTATCACTCAAAATTGTCAATAAATCGCTTGAATTATCTGGAGCATGGAGTGAATTGTGATATAGCAAGCGACTCTGCACACTAAATGCATGATTAATTTTGTTATAACTAATTGAAAATTACAGTACACAAGCCAAACATTATACACAACATACTAATCTATTTCCGCATAAATTTACAATGAACGGTAATCGGACAACCTCACTTGGTCTAACTAGGTACCCCATCTATCGAAATCAATGATAATGTTAGAAGTAAATAAATAAATAACTAATGATGCCATGAACATTGCAAGTCAGGTTCTGTGTGAATAAAACTGTCTAGTAGAAAATAAAAGATTGTGTTTTTTATTTCATTTTGGAACAATAAACACATATCTGATAACAAAAGTCAATCTAACGTGATTGAAATGAGATACAGATAATTTACATCATAGTGGTCATAAAGAACGTGTTGTTCAAGGCAAAAATGAATAATTGTTCTACTTGTTGAAGCACTGAAATATTCAGGGAGCATGTTTTCGATGAAAGTTATAACAAGCAAAATTGTTAAATGACATCAGACGCTTTGAAATTTACAGGTCTGAGAGCAGACCTGAACTCCCATGTCATTTACAGTATGAAGATGGTAACTTCAATATAGCTTTTTCAACATAATTGTTGTTGATCAAATGTTGAAGTTGAGTGATGGGATAGGCCTACTGACCAGTGGCAGTCCAAGGCCGACACGAGCCCAGTTGACGCCGGCCAGCCTCTCCCTGAGGATGTCGGCGACAGGCGACACCAGATTGAGAGGCGGGAAGATGGGAAGTCGCACTGCGGACATTTGTAGCCGGCCGGAGCCGTCGTTTGCGGCAGAGCTCTGGCTGCTGTATCCAGGCATTTCCAGTGTACTATGTCTGAACAAATAATTCATTTCCTACAATAATTATGTCCACAAACAATCTACAACAATTGCAAATTTTATTTTATTTATTGTATAAAATACTATAATCTTAATATAATTATGACATTAGAGGAAAAACTAGGCTAAGCCAGTACTATTTCTCTCCAAAATTTTGGTAAAATGTTAATGTTGTCCAAAGTAAAGGTTATGTAATCACACACATTGATTTAATTTTTAAATACTGTAATAATCAGATAATACTTTATCGAATTCAATGAAATAAAATTTATTTCCAAAAGAAAATTAGTTATGAACAAATTGAATAAATTAATACATCATACAAAACTGTACTGCAAATTAAACTTTCTTCTGTGCTGCCAACAAAAGAGAAACCTTGATTGTTGGCAGATTTAATAGGGACTTTAGAAAGAATTACATAGGGTCTTTCAGTAAAACGGTATGACTTAAATACGTGATTAATTTAAAAAAAAAATCAATTCAATTGTAATAAACATGGAGTACAGAGATTGCCATTTACACTGTACAATCAGTGACATTTTTTCCAATATAACATCTGCTAAATGTCCTGGAGCCTATGTCTCAAGTTTCTCTTGTCATTTTGCAATATTGACTAGTATTCCATCAACTTCATACCAAACTCCCTTTTTTGGGTTGGAATAGTTCTTATACAAGAGTTCAGGATCGAGCAGTGTGGCTTGTGGCTCGTAAACAACATTGCAATGTCGCATACACAAGTTGGCCTAATGAAGGCCAATGACGACGAGCTCCAGTGAGTGGATGGGTGGTGGGTGGTTTACCAAATGTGGACTAGGCATTATGAGGCTGGGTCGGCTTACTCGGCCAACATGTGGACTAGGCATAACACTACAACAGTTGCCATGATTGCTGTAAATTCCAGGAGGTAGCATTTCCAAATTAAGGGATAAATCAATTCCCTCCCGGCCGCACCACAGATTTGACAACCTCCAACCTTATTCTATGAGACAACTTGAAAATGTATTAAATTTAGTAAAGTGAAATCATAACCCTATTTTGGACTTTTAAAATGTTATCTTAAGGGGAGTTAAACATGAAATTTTTGAAAAAATATCAATTTTTTGTTTTTGAGTTCATATGATAGTTTGAAATTCCCGCTTTTCAATGATACCTGGATCACATCTCTATGACGATGGGAAGTATTTTTAATATTTTTTTAAAAAAACTATTACATGCGTCAAAATATGCTCTTATAAGTTTGAGTAGGTATTCATGGCAGCAGGACATTCTCCGGAATAAATTTCTTCAATGATTTGTAATTTATTATTGAAAGTACATAATATGATTCACTCTTTTCAAGCTTGTGATGTTGGTACTGTATTCTTTTCGTAGACAAACCAGCTGGTTTGGGATTTTGGTTATGTTTGTGTTGTGAAAATGTGAAATTATTGCATATTGTAGTGTTTGCAAAATTTTATTCTG
>NW_024094476.1:0-10254 GCF_014356525.2 Nilaparvata lugens
TAGACGGTAGCTGATACAGGTTTATTGATGTAATATTAACTGTTCATTCTCGTTTGAAGTAATCGATTATATTTTATTCATCAAGAAACCATATTTTTCAATAATTTCATAATAAAGATGAAATATTTTGTTCCGAGCGAAGTGAGGTCTAAGACTCAAGTCGACGGTTTGGCATTTCTCTTAATGTTTAAATGTTTATATGTTGCGCATTTACGGCGAAACGCGGTAATAGATTTTCATGAAATTTGACAGGTATGTTCCTTTTTTAATTGCGCGTCGACGTATATACAAAGTTTTTGGAAATTTTGCATTCCAAGGATAATATAAAAGGAAAAAGGAGCCTCCTTCATACGCCAATATTAGATTAAAATCAGACTATAGAATTATTCATCATAAATCAGCTGACAAGTGATTACACAGATGTGTGGAGAAGCCAGTCTATTGCTGTATTTCCATAAGGTCTAGAGTTTCAGTCAGGTACTTGTGGATGAGAATACTGCGTGAGGTCTACTGTTCACAGAACTACTAGTTAATTCTACATTGTTCGATCTGGCAACAGAACAAAGCGAGAAAGAGATAGCGTTTGATTAGCAATGGTATTGTAATCCTTGTCTATCATCCAACAAAGCGAAAAGCGCTTTCTTTTTCTCGCTTTGCTCTGTTGCCAGATCATCTACAGTATTAACAATGTAGGTTTGCTAATCAATAAACCAAATATTTCATCTTAATTATGAAATTGTTGAAAAATATAATTTCCTTTCTTAATAGAATATAATTGATTATTTTAAACGAGAATGAACAGTTGATATTACATCAATAAACCTGTATCAGCTACCGTCTATAGAAGGCATTGACAAGACCGAAGATCGTCAACATTGTTCTCCTATCTTTCTCCACTGCCATAATAATGTCAACCACACTATGGAGAGTAGAAATGCTATAGTGAGGTCCACGTTATAATGGCAGAGTTTTATCAGCAATGGTATTGCTATCCTTGTCTATCATTCAACAAATCTCTTTCTCTGTTGCCAGATCTTCCTTTAACAATGTAGAATAATTAATTAGTTGCCCATATCTCACCTTAATAAATGGTAATTCATTATGGAATTATTGAAATTTATAGTTTCTTGCTTAATAAAATATAATTGTTCATTTTAATCGAGAATGAGCAGTTATATTACATCAATAGACCTGTATCAGCTACCGTCCATAGAAGGCATTGACAAGACAGAGGATCGGCAACGTTTTTCTCCTATCTTACTCCACTGCCATTTTAGCGTGGACCTCACTATAGCATTTCTACTCTCCATAGTGTGGTTAACATTATTGTGGCAGTGGAGAAAGATAGGAGAACAATGTTGACGATCTTCGGTCTTGTCAATGCCTTCTATAGACGGTAGCTGATACAGGTTTATTGATGTAATATCAACTGTTCATTCTCGTTTGAAATAATCAATTAAATTCTATTGAGAAAGGAAATTATATTTGCCAATTATTTCATAATTGAGATAAAATATTTGGTTTATTGATTATCAATCCCACATTGTTAATACTGTAGATGATCTGGCAACAGAGCAAAGCGAGAAAAAGATAGCGCTTTTCGCTTTGTTGAATTGCTATACTTGCCAAAGTTACTTGGAAAATATTCATCAGAGTTAAAATAATATCGCAGAAAAAACTTTTGGAGTATGATAAATAAAATGCTATCTTTATCTAAGAGTTATGCATGTTACCAATACTACGCCACTGATTCACTGGTGACTGGGACTTTGGGACAAGGAATTCTGGGACCATCTAGGAGATAGGGGAATTCTGGGACCAACTAGGGGATAGAGGAATTTTGGGACCATCTAGGAGATAGGGGAATTCTGGGACCATCTAGGAGATAGGGGAATTCGGGACCATCTAGGAGATAGGGGATTCTGGGACCATCTAGGAGATAGGGGAATTCTGGGACCATCTAGGAGATAGGGGAATTCTGGGACCAACTAGGGGATAGAGGAATTTTGGGATCAAGTCTGGGGTCTCTACTTGCGAAATGGTCAACATTGTTTGCCTAGCAAAATTCTCGGGATTTTGCTCAAACAATTACTGTTTGAAAGGCCAATTCTTTCAAAGTGGACTCGCTTACAATTTTTGCAATTGAATTTGAGATGGAAAACTGATACGAAAATCGAATTTGAGATGGAAAACTGATGTGAAAATTGAATTTGAGTTGAAAAACTGATATGAAATTGAATTTGAAATGACAAACTGATATGAAAATTAGATTTGAGAAAACAAACTGATCTGAAAATTGGATTTCAAATCACAAACTAATTTAATAAATTTTGGATATAAAAACTAATTTGAGATGGAAAACTGATATGAAGATTGAATTTGAGATGAAAAACTGATATGAAAATTGAATTGAGATGACAAACTGATATGAAAATTGAACTTGAGTTGAAAAACTGATATGAAAATTAAATTTGAGATGAAAAACTGATATGAAGATCAAATTTGAGATGAAAAACTGGAATTAAAATCAAATTTGAGATGACAAACTGATATGAGAATTGAATTTGAGATGATGAAACTATCGTGAGGTCCACGTTATAATGGCAGTAGAGAAAGATAGGAAAACAACGTTGCCGATCCTCACTGTCCTGTCATGCCTTTCTGATGACAGCTGATACAGGTTATAAATGTGATATTAAATGTTATTCCAGTTTAAAATAATCAATTTTATTTTATTTTTCAATAATTTCATAATGATTTTTAATAATTGAGATTGAATATTTTGTTAGTTGATTATCAATTCTTCATTGTTAAAAGCCGATCTGGCAACTGAGCAAAAAGAAGAGAGAGATATCGCTATTGTTTTGTTGAATGATAAAGAAGGATAACAATACCATTTCTAATCAAACACTGCCATTATAACGTGGACCTCACTATAGTATTTCACGATAAGTATGTAAACACATAGTAGATGAAGAAGGAGAAGAAGAATGTGATGAGGAGGAAGAAGTAAAAGAGAATGAATGAGAAGAAGAAGAAGATGAGGGAGAAGAAGAAGAAGAAGAAGAAGAAGAAGAAGACAGGAGAAGAAGAAGTTGAAGGAGTAGTAGAAGAAGAGAAAGACGAAGAGGAAGAGGAAGATCAAGAAAATAAGAACATGAAGAAGAAGAAGAAGAAGAAGAAGAAGAAGAAAAAGGAGACGAGAGAACGTATTATTTCAGCCAGGAGTTTTCACGGGTTAAACTCTCTCACTCTCTCATAAGACAGGGGTCTCACTGTATTACAAGAAAAAATTGGTAATTTAACTTTTAAACTAATTTAAACGTTTTAATTGCTTGTGAGTAATATTGCTAATGGAAAGAAGTGAAACAAAGTGAAAAAAGAGAGGTGGATGGATTGATTGATTGAGTACTTTATTTATGTAGATTACAATATATACTGGCTTATACACTTATATACAATACAGCAAAATTATAGATGGATTACATAATATAGACTAAGCAAATAATTATTGAACTGTATATGATATGAAGAAGTAATTGTTAATAAAAACTATAGATAATTATATTGTAATGCATGTACATAAATTGGCGGAGCTTTGGACATATCAATGTCCATTCTTCGGAAACATATTCAATATATCCTCCCCACTAACTCTCTACCAAAACGTTAATTTTTCATTATTAAAATAAGGATTTACGTATTAATGAAATATTGTAAAAGTTTTAATCAATATGAATATTTAAGAGGAAAAAAACAGAAAATTGTTTAAGTAAAATAATTTATAGGTAGATAAGATCGAATAGTTGATTAATAAAATGAAGTAGGCTGAAAGTAGATCAGGGTTATCAACTTTCAGTAATATACAGCAGTATGCAGTGAATAATTGAAATAACATATATACAATTCGTTCTATAACAGGTTTAAAGGTTTCTGGATGAGGGAGAGAGAGAAGTGAAGTGATCAGAATGTTCAATTTGAGATGTGAAAATGAGAAATTGAGATGAATGAAACCTAGTTTTTGACTCATTTGAGATCTAAAATGATTATAAAAATGAGGAATTGAGATGAATAAAATTGAGTTTTAGATGAATTGAAAACTAGTTTTCCTACAGTTACGTTGAAAAGTGGCCATTGCTGCACTGATTACAGAATGCAAAGAATCACTTTTCCGCTCTAGTGCGGGAAAATTTTTCTGCACTCCAGATTTGCAACATGGCAACAAAATACTTAGTAGGTTATATGGAGCAACAGTGCAGCAAAATCAAAATGAAGTTGGTAACAGGGACTGCTGTGGCTGCTATAGTGAGCAGAGGTGCAACCAAGCACAACGCGCTAATATTATTCATAATATATTATAACCAACGACAACGAGGACTTTAGGTTAGGATTAAGGTTTTTATCAATAATAAAATTACACAGAAAAACATTTGATGCCTTTCAGGCAATTTTACCCATAATTACCCACTTTTCATATTCAATGGTAACTGTAGGAAAAACTTAATGTGAAATACGTGCGCAAAGTTCCTCTGCTGCACTCAAGAAACCATTCCGCCCTCGCCTACGGCTCGGGCGTAAACGTTTCTTTCGGTGCAGCAAACTGACACTTTGCGCACTAGTTGCACAAATAACTATTTGACTCATTTGGATGTAAAACTGATATGAAAATGAGAAATATTGAGATGGATGAATTTGAGTTTTAGATGAATGAAACTAGTTTTTGACTCACTTGAGGCGTAGTGTTGGGACTGGGACTCTTCCTTAGATAATGTCCTCCGCCTCCAGGTGTTCCAGCCACGGGACTCCGCTTCTGCTTCTGCGATGAGTGGTAGAAGACCACAGGGGCGCCGCCCCCAGACACGCCGCCCCCGATCAGGCCCCCCTTGGCAGCTGCCGCCTCTCGGCGCCGGTAGCATACATACGTCAAGCCAATGGTCACCAGGAAGAGTGTGGAGGCGAGACAGATTCCCAAAACTGCTGGGACAGAAACTGCAACAAAAGATAATATTTTTTATTCATTATTTATTCAAGAATAATTTGTACATAGAATGATATAAACTATAGTGAGGTCCACGTTAATGACAGTATTTGTTCAACCTCGTTTTGCTATCCTTGTCTACATTCGACAAAGCCGGTGGTACTATCCTTTTCTATAGTGAAGTCCACGTTATAATGACAGTATTTGTTCAACTTTGGTTTTGCTATCCTTGTCTATCATTCGACAAAGCTGTGGTACTATCCTTTTCTATAGTGAAGTCCACGTTTAATGACAGTATTGTTCAACTTTGGTTTTGCTATCCTTGTCTCATTCGACAAAGCTGGTGGTACTCTCCTTTCTATAGTGAAGTCACGTTATAATGACAGTATTGTTCAACTTTGGTTTTGCTATCCTTGTCTATCATTCGACAAAGCTGGTGTGGTACTATCCTTTTCTATAGTGAGGTCCACGTTATAATGACAGTTTTGTTCACTTGGGTTTTTGCTATCTTGTCTATCATTCGACAAAGCTGGTGGTACTATCCTTTTCTATAGTGAAGTCCACGTTTAATGACAGTATTTGTTCAACTTGGTTTTGCTATCCTTGTCTATCATTCGACAAAGCTGTGGTACTATCCTTTTCTATAGTGAGGTCCACGTTATAATGACAGTATTTGTTCAACTTATCAACTTTGGTTTTGCTATCCTTGTCTATCATTCGACAAAGACGGTAGTACTATCCTTTTCTATAGTGAGGTCCACGTATAATGACAGTATTTGATCAACTTATCAACTTTGGTTTTGCTATCCTTGTCTATCATTCGACAAAGCCGGTGGTACTATCCTTTTCTATAGTGAGGTCCACGTTATAATGACAGTATTTGTTCAACTTATCAACTTTGGTTTGCTATCCTTGTCTATCATTCGACAAAGCTGGTGGTACTATCCTTTTCTATAGTGAGGTTCACGTTATAATGACAGTATTTGATCAACTTATCAACTTTGGTTTTCCTATCCTTGTCTATCATTCGACAAAGACGGTAGTACTATCCTTTTCTATGTATGAGTCCACGGTATAATGACAGTATTTGATCACTTATCAACTTTGGTTTTGCTATCCTTGTCTAATCATTCGACAAAGCGGTGGTACTATCCTTTTCTATAGTGAGGTCCACGTTATAATGACAGTATTGTTCAACTTATCAACTTGGGTTTTTGCTATCCTTGTCTATCATTCGACAAAGCTGGGGGTACTATCCTTTTCTATAGTGAGTTCACGTTATAATGACAGTATTTGATCAACTTATCAACTTTGGTTTTCCTATCCTTGGCTACATTCGACAAAGACGTGGTACTATCCTTTTCTATAGTGAGGTCCACGTTATAATGACAGTATTTGATCAACTTATCAACTTTGGTTTGCTATCCTTGTCTATCATTCGACAAAGCCGGTGGTACTATCCTTTTCTATAGTGAGGTCCACGTTATAATGACAGTATTTGTTCAACTTTGTTTTGCTATCCTTGTCTATCATTCGACAAAGCCGGTGGTACTATCCATTTCTAGGTGCAACAACGATGTCAATTATGTTCTTGACAGTTAAAAAATATAATTAATTAATGCAGAGAATCGGCATCGCTATATTTCTATCTTAATCACTGTCATTATAACGTGGACCTTACTATACAAATTATACAGTGTCAATTCAAATGATACAGTATCATCTGAGCAACAAAGACAATTTTATTTCTTTTATTATTCAAGAATAATTTGTACATAGTATGATATAAACCATAGTGAGGTCCCGTTTAATGACAGTATTTGATCAACTTTGGTTTTGCTATCCTTGTCTATCATTCGACAAAGCCGGTGGTACTATCCTTTTCTAGGTCCCCAACGATGCCAATTCTATTTTTGACAGTGTAGAAATATAATCAATCAATGCAGAGAATCGGCATCGCTATTCTCCTATCTTATCCACTGCCATGATAAGTGGACCTCACTATATACAATTTCGGTGTAGACAATTCAATATTTAACTATTCACGCTCCAGGTGGAAGTTTTGGTCAACTTCTGCAAAATTCTTGATTCGGAATCTGTAAACTAGTTATGTTTATAGAATGCATGTAGTGACTTCAGCACAAGTAGGTAATTTTTTCGATTTCTCAATTATTCTTCCTTAGATTATCATGAAAAAAATAGTGTACGTTACTTGGACGTGAATGTCTTTTGCAGTGCTTGAATGAAATTTAGTCTCGGCTAACGCCTCGACTAGAACATCATTCTCGCCTGCGATTTCAAGTACGAGTTCCCTTCTATAAAATGACTAGCCGTCAGGCTCGCTTCGCTCGCCATATTCGTCTAGCCAGGGGTCGGAGACTCCGACTGGATCGTTCAAGAATGAGATCAGCAGGCTCGCTTCGCTCGCCTGCATTTTTCATTTGCTCATTTTTATCATATGTTAGGACAATCCAGACGGGGGTCCAGACTAAACGGATATGGCGAGCGGAAGCGAGCCTGACGGCTAGTAATATAATATTCCAGGATTGAAGTAGCAGTGCCCAATCAATTTTTCCGCGATAAATGCATTAAATCTTCAACTTGGTGCCAACCTAACAAAGTCAACTCAACTTAATGCCAACCTGACAAAATTATTAATTTAGTTGCCAGTTAACAAATGTTTCGAAGAGGTACTCTCTCTAGATTATAGTTCTATATTAACATATGGTATGGACTTTTTTCAATTATAATTAAAAGAATAAGAAGAATATACATGCTAAAAGACGAACTTCGACCCTTAGAGTTAAAATATTGCCAAAAGATTTCTTAGTGCGCCTCTAAGGGCCAACTGAACATACCTACCAATTGAACGTTTTTGGTCCGGTAGATTTTAGTTATGCGAGTGAGTGAGTGAGTGAGTCAGTCAGTCAGTCATTGAGTGCCATTTCGCTTTTTATAAATAGATTACTTTGAAATATAATACAGATTATTGTAAAGTGAAAGTAAATTGGAGGTAATTAATAAAGATATGAGAAAAGTGAATAAGTGAAGTTATTGGAGAATAAATTATTGATATTACAGTACGGGTCATGTAGCTTTGCCTATTGTCGGAGGGCAACTAGACTACATACTACCCATTCAAAAACATCAAACATTATTGAAAATGTATCTTTCCATAAGCACAGATGCTCTTCTGTATCTTCTCAAAAGCAACGTGTTGCATCCAGAAAGATACACAAGGAGCTTTAATGTATCCTTCCATAAGCAACAATGCTCTTTTGTATCTTCTCAGAAGCAATGTGAGCATCCGGAAAGATACACAAGGAGCTTCAATGTAACTTCCCATGAGGAACAGATGCTCCTTTGTATCTACTCAAAAGCAACATGTTGCATCAGAATGATACACAAGGAGCTTTAGTGTATCTTTTCATAAGCTACAGATGCTCTTTTGTATCTTCTCAGGAGCAATGTGAGCATCCGAAAATATACACAAGGAGCTTCAATGCAACGTACCATAAGCAACAGATGCTCTTTTGTATTTCTCAGAAGCAATGTGAGCATCCGGAAAGATACACAAGGAGCTTCAATGTAACTTTCCATAAGCAACAGATGCTCTTTTGTATCTTCTCAAAAGCAAAGTGTTGCATCCGGAAAGGAAAGGACAAGGAGCTTCAATGTAACTTCCCATGAGAAACAGATGCTCCTTTGTATCTACTCAAAAGCAACATGTTGCATCCGAAAATATACACAAGGAACTTCAATGTATCTTTCCATAAGCAACAGATGCTCTTTCATATCTACTCAAAAGCAACGTGTTGCATCCGCAGATACACAAAAAGCTTTAATGTATCTTTACATAAGAAACAGATGCTCCTTTGTATCCTCTCAAAAGCAACGAGTTGCATCCGAAAAGATACACAAGAAGCTTTAATGTATCTTTACATGAGAAACAGATGCTCCTTTGTATCCTCTCAAAAGCAACGAGTTGCATCCGAAAAGATACACAAGGAGGATTTGGAGCTATGTCCTCTTAGCAACACAGCCTATCAGCTGACACTCGTTCAAAATGCTCTTTTCATTGTTGGTGATACGTTGCAACTCTCTCATTCATGAAGAATCTCTGTGTAGGGAGCTTCCTCATCTACGGATCTCGAGTCTTTGAAGAGTGATGTTTTTGCAAAGCCGTGAATTACCCCGCCAGCATACCTTGCCTTATGAGAGAAATGGCTTCTACACGTAGGGGATAGGAAATTCACGAATGACGCATCATCACTATGGTATCACCATGAATGATACAGTATCATCTCACCTTGATACACAACATTATCACGTCTCAACTACTCAACTGATTAACTTGAAATCTGCATATAGATTCTCAATTTACCGAGGAGGGTTATAGGCTTATTTAAATACTACAAGATTTCATACATTAGGTTATGACTGTATCAACTGTAACACAAGATAATATAAATTCTTTAGTGATAGTCGGTTGGAGTAGTTAGTGACCCCCGGGTCGGAGAACTCGCTTAGGAAATGTGTATTGATCTCTGAAAGCCACAAGTTTCAATTATTCAGAGTTTGAAAATGATATACGGTTTGAACCCAGGAACAATGCCTATAGTGAAGTCCGCGTTATAATGACAGTGTTTGTTTGATCAACCAAAGTTGATCAAATACTGTCATTATACGTGGACCTCACTATAGTAGGCGAGTACTGCTATTGGTCAAGGGCATGAACACCTGCCATTGGCCCAGCTAGACAGTCTCCTCCCACTCAACTGTGTCACAAAATGGCGGCTTAAGCAACAGACTCGCCGTTATAACGAAATTTAAAATTAGAATGTTCTCCCATCTTTTTACTTTCTTGCCCTATTCCATAGGTAAGGAAGTATTGCTTTCCGAAAAAAATTAAGGTACCCCGATTTCGAAATTTCTATACCTTTCAGGTCCCCTGAGTCCAAAAAACTGGTTTTGGGTATTGGTCTGTATGTGTGTGTGTGTGGTGTTAATCTTAAGTTACAATTTGCCGGTGTTATCTCTACTAGTTTCGGTTTTTGCCGTAAGAGGGCAGCACTTAGCACTATCACTTTTGTTAATGCATGTTTTACACACACACACATACACACGCACACACATGAGTGATATGACTTTGATCTGCTACGCTGTTATCTCAAGCCAGTTTACCATACTATAAGTTAGTGTTACATAGTTGATAGCTTTTATGCACAAAAGTGGGACATCTGGAAAGGTTTTTGAACCTTTGACAATTTCATGGA
>NW_024094477.1:0-9995 GCF_014356525.2 Nilaparvata lugens
ATTTGCCGGTGTTATCTCTACTAGTTTCGGTTTTTGCCGTAAGAGGCAGCACTTAGCACTATCACTTTTGTTAATGCATGTTTTACACACACACACACATACACACGCACACACATGAGTGATATGACTTTGATCTGCTACGCTGTTATCTCAAGCCAGTTTACCATACTATAAGTTAGTGTTACATAGTTGATAGCTTTTATGCACAAAAGTTGGGACATCTGGAAAGGTTTTTGAACCTTTGACAATTTCATGGAGAGCCTATAGTGAGGTCGACGTTATAATGGCAGTGTTTGATTAGCAATGGTATTGCTATCCTAGTCTATCATTGAACAAAGCGGATAGCGCTATCTCTTTCTCGCTTTGCTCTGTTGCCAGATCGTCTTTTAACAATGAAGAATTGATAATCAATTAACAAAAAATTTAACTTTAATTAGGATAGTTCATTATGGAGTTATTGGAAAATACAATGTATTTATTTTGTATAAAATACCATAATCATAATACAATTATGACATTGGAGGAAAAACTAGGCTGAGCCTGTACTATTTCTCTCCAAAAATTTTGATAAAATGTCAATGTTGTCCAAAAGATAAGGTTATGTAATCACACATGGCTTCGTTACTTGATTTTCGGTCCAGGAATGATGATTTAAAATTTTGAATTTGAAGGTTGATTTTATACTCTAAATGAATCACAGAGTGTATCACAATAAATTGAAAACTTTAGAAATATTGCACTTATTTAAAAAATTTTAATACAAAATCAAAACCTACTCACTATTTGTTATTCACAGCTGAAAACTGCTGTATGCATAATGTTGTACCAGTGGTTGATACAAAGATCTAACCTTTTCTTGCTTAATAAAATATAATTGAATATTCAAACCGAGAATGAACAGTTCATATTACATCAATAAACCTGCATCAGCTACTGTCTATACAAGGCGATCACAAGACAGGGGAACCGGCATCGTTGATCTCCTATCTTTCTCCATTGCCATTATAACTTGGACCTCACTATATACCATAACTAGCCGTCAGGCTCGCTTCGCTCGCCGTATCCGTCTAGCCAGGGGGCTCCGCCCCCTGGACCCCCGACTGGATCGTCCAAGAATGAGATCAGCAGGTTCGCTTCGCTCGCCTGCATTTTTAATTTGAGCATTTTTATCATATGTAGGACAATCCAGTCGGGGGTCCAGACTAACGTCTGGCTAAACGGATACGGCGAGCGAAGCGAGCCTGACGGCTAGAAATATAATATTCCCAGGATTGAAGTAGCAGTGCCAATCATTTTTCCGCGATAAATGCATTCAAATCTTCAACCTGGTGCCAAACTAACATAGTCAACTCAACTTAATGCCAACCTGACAAAATTATTAATTTAGTTGCCAGTTAACAACTGTTTCGAAGAGGTACTCTATCTAGATTATAGTTCTATAGTAACATATGATATGGAAATTTCAATTATAATTAGGAGATTGGGAGAAGAAGAATATACATGCTAAAAGACGAACTTTAAACCCTTAAAAACAACCCTTGGAGTTAAATATTGCCAAAAGATTTCTTAGTGCGCCTCTAAAGGGCCAACTGAACATACCTACCAAATTTGAACGTTTTTGGTCCGGTAGATTTTTAGTTATGCGAGTGAGTGAGTGAGTGAGTGAGTCAGTCAGTCAGTGAGTGAGTGCCATTTCGCTTTTATATATATAGATTTAAAGATTAATGCTACAAGTTATTGCAGCATAATAATGTTGCACTAGTGGTTGATAACAAAGATCTAACATTCTTTGTCTGGGTTGATAGAGGTATTCTCATGCACGAAAGTAGGAATATGTACATGGGTTTCAGGACTGATTAGTGAAATATCCTATGTGAGTGAGGTCCACGTTATAATGGCAGAATAACGTAATATAGGAGAATAACGTTTGCAGATCTTTTGTCTTGTCAATGCCTTCTATAGACTATTGTCTATGATACAGGTTTATTGATGTAATATTAACTGTTAATTCTCGTTTAAAAAAATCAATTATATTTTATTAAGCAAGAAATTATATTTTTCAATGATTTCATAATTAAGATAAAATATTCTGTTTATTAATTATCAATTCTAATCTGAATAAAGTAATATTGTGTTGGAATATTCTTGTCCATAATCCTATAGTGAGGTCCACGTTATAATGGCAGTGGAGAAAGATAGGAGATCAACATTGCCGATACTCCGTCTTGTCAATGCCTGCTATAGACGGTAGCTGATACAGGTTCATTAATGTAATATTAACTGTTCATCATCGTTTAAAATAATCTATTTTATTTTATTTAGCAAGAAATTATATTTATCAATTATTCCATAATTAATTTTCATAATTAAGATGGGATATCTTATTAATTCTACATTTTTAAAAGACTATATGGCAACAGAGCAAAGCGAGAAAGAGATAGCGCTATCCGCTTTGTTGAATGATAGACAAGGATAGCAATACCATTGCTAATCAAACACTGCCATTGTAACGTGGACCTCACTATAAAGTGAATTCTATTTTTATCGTGAATTAGGTGAACATTTTATTTTATTTTCGTGAACATTTTCAAGCATTTTGAGTGAATAAATTCGATTTGATTTGATAGACATTAATTCCGATGATATCAAATATTTTATTCTTTGATTTACAGTATTTGTATTCAAAGAACATTGAAAAACATCTGTAAAAGGCTCTAAAGAAGAATATCCAAACGCTTTATAGAAGTACCCTTTGTATATACAGAGTGAAACAGAGAAAAATCACAGTCTCTCTGTGAATTTCGTGCAGAGAGTCTCAAATCCCAAACGTCACGCATTATTCCAAGTGGATGGAAAGCCAAAGAAGTGAGGTTAGGTTTGCCGGGGAAATTGTGAACAGGCACGCACTCTGAATGCTTGAAGAGGGCACTCTGTATATACCATACAAAACTATATCTATGTAGAATTTAAATACAGATATACACCTGTTACTCATAACAGAGCACGGCTTGTATACCATACAAAACTATATCTATGTAGAATTTAAATACAGATATATACACCTGTTCCTCATTAATATAGTTCGCTGTGTATCCCATACACAGGTATATAGTTAGGTCCACGTTATAATGGCAGTGGAGAAAGATAGGAGAACAACTTTGCCAATTCTCTGCCATATAGTCGGCACTTGACAGAATATGTCACCAATCTAAGAATTTCGTATTCAAAGCCATGCCATGCGACGCCTGCATTATAAATAGGTATACAAACGTGCAGGTAGGCACAAAGTAAATAGGAAAACAGTGGTGTATATAGGTATATATCAGTAGATTAGAAACAGTGTGTATAAGGTAATAACATAGGTATTTTACACCGTAGGCGAAAAATAAATAAATAAACAGATTGGTATATGGGTATTGAAGATCAATGGAGGAGCTTTAAAATAAATAGGTATACAATATTTAGGGTGGGCATGAGGTAAATGGGAATACGATGGTATATAGGTATATAAGGTGGAGGTACAGTGTCTGTGGGATAATATAGGTATTTTACACAGCATCTGTGTTTTACACTTCATCCTCTTCTACACCCCTTCCTTTTCTGACCTTAAAACTCCCCAAATAATATTTTCCACCTTCTTTCTTCTATCTTTTCTATACCTGTTGCTCCTCTAACTCCTCCTCCCCCTCTACCTACTATTTCTCTTGCTTTTCCATATTTTTACTTTCCTTGCCATATCACCATAGGTAAGGAAGTATTGCTTTCCAAAAAAATTAAGGTACCCTAATTTCATGTTTTCTATACGTTTCAAGGTCCCCTGAGTCCAAAACCATGATTTTTGGGTGTGGTCTCTGTGTGTGTGTGTGTGTGTGTGTGTGTGTGGTGTGTGTGTGTGTGGTGTGTGGTGTGTGTGTGTGTGTGTGGTGTGTGTGTGTGTGTTGTGTGTGTGGTGTGTGTGTGTGTGTGTGTGTGGTGTGTGTGTGTGGTGTGTGTGTGTGTGTGGTGTGTGTGTGTGTGTGTGTCTGTGTGTGTGTGTGTGTGTGTGTCTGTGTGAACACGATAACTCCACTCCTAATCAACCGATGACTTGAAATTTTAAACTTAAGGTCCTTATACCTTGAGGATCCGACAATAAGAAATCCAATAAAATTCAATTAAAAATGGCGGATATTGGCTAAAAACCATGTTTTTCACGTTTTTCTCGAAAAC
The DNA here is from genome assembly GCF_014356525.2 of Nilaparvata lugens. NCBI lineage: Eukaryota > Metazoa > Arthropoda > Insecta > Hemiptera > Delphacidae > Nilaparvata > Nilaparvata lugens. The sequence goes on from NW_024094477.1 coordinate 4,210, forward strand.
GGCTCTAACGATTTTCTTCAAATTTATACTTAAGATAGCTATTTATAAGCCCTATCAACTGACATGAGTCTCATTTCTGGGAAAATTTCAGGAGCTCCGTAATATTCCTAAGAAGAATGAATTTTGTTAAATTTCTATCATGATTTTCTCAAAAATGACTTGACTAATTTTTTTCAAATTCATACCCTGTATAGTTATATATCAGCTCTATTAACTGGCATGAGTCTCCTCCCTGAGAAACTAACAGGGGTCCACCCCATTCTTGAGAAATTTACTTTGTAACCTCCTTCTCGTGCGTGAGGTAGGTAGGTAGAGCAGTTTATTCAAAAGAACACATGTCGATATTTTATTAGTAGAACAGCTGTTTTGACAACTTTTAAAAAATCCTCAAATTTCATAATTCAAACAAAGGAAAATGTACTCTGAGCACAATCACAATAGTATAATTCGTAGTTTTGATTATTTAGCCGCCAATCGGCATAATGTTATTCCCCTAAATTATCCTCGTTTAAGAATGAGGCTTATAGATCAATGAGCAAGGAAAGTTGTGTGAGTGTACCACACCAGATTTTTTTCTCTTCCTCTTGTTTCTCAATTTCCTTCTTCCTCTTCTACAGCCTCTCCTCTTCTGACTTTGAAACTCCCCAATCATCTTTTTCAACCCATCACGTTCTTCATCCTATATCTATTCTAGTCTTCTCTTCCTTCTCCTACTCCTCCTCCTCCTTCTTCTCCTTCACCATCTCCAAGGAATTCCTATTCCTGCTTCAAATTTTATCTTCTCCTTCTTCTCCCCCCCTTCCTTTTCTGACCTCACTACTCCACCATGAAAAGGGTGATTCGTATCCTTCTCTTTTTCTTTCTCCTTCTCCTACTCATCCTCCTCCTCCTACTTCTCATCCTCCACCTCCTTCTCCTCACCTTCTCCTTCTCCTCCTCCTCCTCTTCATTTAGTAGAGAGTTAGTGGGGAGGATATTTTAATATTCTTTCCGAAGAATGGACATTGATATGTCCAAAGCTCCGCCAATTTATGTAGATGCATAACATAAAATATCTATAGTTATTATATACAAATTAATTTTTCATATCATATACAGTTCAATAATTATTTTCTTAGTCTATATAGTTAATTCATCTATAAATTTGCTGTATTGTAAGCTATTGTATAAGTGTATAGCCAGTATATTGTAATCTACATAAATAAAGTACTCAATCAATCAATCAATCATCTTCTTCTACTTCACCTTCTCTTCTCCTTCTCATTCTTCTCTCCTTTTCCTCTTCTTCTTCTTTTTTCTTCTCCTCCTTCTCCTCCTTCTCCTCCTTCTCCTCCTTCTCCTCCTTCTCCTCCTCCACCTCTTCCTACATTCTCTCTCCTCCTCCTCCTCCTCCTCCTCCTCCTCCTCCTCCTCTCCTCCTCCTCCTCTCCTCCTCCTCCTTTTTCTTCTCCTTCACTTCTTCTCTCCTTTCATTCCTTCTCTTCCTCTTCTTCTCTTCTCCTTTTCCTTCTTTTCTCTTCTCCTCCTTCTCCTCCTTCTCCTCCTTCTCCCCTTCTCCTCCTTCTCCTCCTTCTCCTCCTTCTTCTTCTCCTTCACCTTCTTCTTCTCCTTCTCATCTCCTCTCCTCCTCCTTCTCCTCCTCCCATTCGTCACCTCCAACTCCTCCTCCTCTTCCTTCTCCTCCTCCCTCTACCTTCTCCTTCTCTTCCTCCTTCTCCTCCTCCTCCTCCTAATCCTCATTCTCCTTTCATCATCATCATCCCTTCTCATTCTCCTTCCAATACCTCTCCTCCTACTCCTCCTCCTACTTCTCCTCCACCTCCTCCTCATCATTATTATTATTTGTTTTTGCAGAATGTGCGCGTTCCATGGCATGCTATTTGTCATGTCAGCCCCAGTATAAATATAACAATAGCAGCTGCAGCAGTATCTCCATTATAATAATATAAATAAGAGAGACCGGATTTCTCAAATCGAGATGGCTATATTTCAAATGACACATGCTCTCTGCAATCCTGTCTTTTACAAACAATCGTCACCCTCTTCGTCTTGTTCTTCTTCTTCCTCCTCTTCTTTTTCTTCTTCTTCTTTATTCATTTTCATTCTTCCTTCGGTGGTTCCTCTCCATCCACATATTTCATTGTTTCTTCTTCCTTTCTTTTTCTAATTTACTCTCTCCTCTGCATTTTTCTGCTTCTTCTTCTTCTTTTCTTCTGCTTCTTCTTCTTCTTCTTCTTCTTCTTCTTCTTCTTCTTCTTCTCCTCCTTCTTCTTCTTCTTTCTTCTTCTTTCTTCTTCTTCTTTTCTTCTCTTCTTCTTCTCTTCTTCTCTTTTCTTCTTCTTCTTCTCGTCTTTTTTCTCTTCTTCTTCTTCTTCTGCTTTCTTTTCGTCTTCTTCTGCTCTCATCTTCTCCTCTTCTTCCTTATTCTTCTTCTTCTCTTCTTCTTCTCTTCTTCTTCTTCTTCTTCTCTTCTTCCTCTTCCTCTTCTTCTTCTTCTTCTTCTTCTTTTCTTCTGAGTCTTCTTCTTTTCTCTTCTTCTTCTTTTCATCTTCTTCTCCAGTCTTCTTCTTTCTCTGGAAAAGATTCGTGACTGCCTTCATGATTTGTATTCCCCATTATATAATATGAGGATGCATGTCTTATACAGACACAATATACACATTATATATAACAACAACAGATACATTATAGAAGTATGTGTATAATCATATATATTTAATATATGTATGGTGACAATATTATTCGTGATATATTAGCTTAATATTCTCCCCGCATGAACGATGTGTTGGCTCTAAATCATTCTAGCAGTTATTTTCATCCAATATGCAAAATGGGAGTAATACTAAACTGTTCACTATGGGTTCTTATACAGTTTTCTACCATATATATGAGATTTTAATACAGTTTACTACTATATATGAAAAAGAAATAATAGGTTTACAGTTTTCTACTAAATATAGAATAGAAATAATGGGTTTTTATGCAGTATGGGTATATTATAGTATACGATTGTTCCTCATTTTTTGTCTGATAATTTTGTTTCTAACCATGTTTCAGAATCAACAGAAGGAAATTTGGGACAAGGAAAATTCATGGGTTGAAAATGATTTATTGAGCATATATTCACAGCATGCAGTATTGTATACATCACCTTTATTACAATATATTGTAGTTTAACATTCCATTGATGGTAAAGTGAGGTCCACGTTATAATGGCAGTGTTTGATTAGCAATGGTATTGCTATTCTAGTCTATCATTCAACAAAGCAGATAGCGCTGTCTCTTTCTCGCTTTGCTCTGTTGCCCGAACGTCTTTCAATAATGTGAAGTAATTAATTAACAAAATATTTAATCTCAATTATGGAAGTTCATAATTATGAAGTTATTGAAAAATATAATTCTTGACTAATAGAATATGATTGATTATTTAAACGAGAGCAAAACAGTGATATTACATCAATAAACCTGATCAGCTACCGTCTATAAAAGGCATTGACCAGATAGAGGATCGGCAACGTTGTTCTCATATCTTCTCCACTGCCATTATAACGTGGACCCCACTATAGGTATTTTAATGGAGGAGAAGAATGATGATTCATGTAGATAAAGAAAATGTGAGAAACTCAATAGATTTTCTCCACACTGCACAGAAAGCAGCTGTTTTCCAGTCCCTACGTAGATCTGACAACATTGTTTGCAGACGAATCTCGTCTGACGTCAGAACAGGTTTCTGTCCGGCCTAGGCCGGGAAAGAGTACCCTTCCATCCGCTAACATGGAACTAAGAAAGGTGATCAAAAAAACAGTGACAAAAAACTTTTCATCATTTGTGTTCATTATTCAATAATTAAAAATTTATAATAAAATCATCTTATTGTCATTTGAAAGAATAAAAAAGTATAAACTCAACCCCCACATAATTGAACATAATCTTTTAGGTTATTTAGACAAATCAGAATAAAAATAAAAGTACTGGACATTTTTGATTTCGATTACCTCAGATTTGCTAGAGCTATCACCTTCCCCTTTTGCTTTCGGAAGTGCTAGTAAACAAAGAGGCTTAGAAAATTGAAATTTAGGCTTCGAGGTGCATGATATTGATATTTTAAAAATCTATGTGCAAAATTTAGAGATACAAATAATTCCCGTTTTTCCGGTATGCAATCCACAAGTTGACATGTTTTGATGCGAACAAACGAACAGATACAACCCTACTCTCTCTTATTATAAAGGCATTGACAAGACAGAGGATCGGCAATTCTTTTCTCTCATCTTAATCCACTGCCAATATAACGTGGACTTCACTATAGCATAATCAATCTATCTCTTATTAATTTAAAAAGCATCAACATTTGAAAATTTATTTTGAGAAAATATTTAAGGACTGAACATTTTGTGAAGTGAACAACTACAAGACTTAACAAACTTCAGACTATGTGTAGCCTTATCTAAATTTGGGAGAGGAATAGCACAAGGTTACCTCATTTATCCTATAATTTCGATGATGTATTTATTTTATGAATGAATGAATAGAGAAAAAGGATAGAAAATTTAGCATAAATCGATAAAATCCTTTTCCAAAGCTTATGAGAGCATCACCCTTAAACAAAATAAATCATCTTTAGATTTAAATCTCTTTCTATAGTGAGGTCCAGGTTATAATGACAGTGGAGAAAGATAGCAGAGCAACGTTGCCGAACCTCTGTCTTGTCAATGCCTTCTATAGACGGTATCTGATAAAGGTTTATTGATGTAATATTAACTGTTCATTCTCGTTTGAAATAATCAATTATATTTTATTAAGATATATTATATTTTTCAATAATTTAATAGGGATGAATTTTTTGTTAATCAATTATCAATTCTACATTCTTAAAAGCCGATCTGGCAACAGAGCAAGCTAGTAAGAGATAGGGCTATCAGCTTTGTTGAATGATAGACAAGGATTAGCAATACCATTGCTGATCAAAACACTGCCTATGAACGTGGGCTACTACTATAAGCAATATTCCGTGATTAAATTACAGAAAACAGTCTTTTTTTCGCTCCAAAGTATCTCACTTTGAGAAAAACAACTTATGAGGGAAACGAAGGTGTTGCAGTCCGACAATGGATAAAATCGTCGTCGATTTTCACAGTAAATGGCGTGAACAGTGGGAATTGATTTGGCCCATATAATAATATTTATTTAGAAGTTTCTGGGGGGGTTCCGGTAGTTTAGGGGTTGTAGTGGGTAAGGGGGGGTAGAGGGCAGTGTAATGGAGTCGATCAGACACGCGAAGGCTGAAGGTCACATCCCATTTACTATTACTATATTCACTATTAATAGTAGTGTGTTAGTAAGACCTTGGATTAGTCTCCTATAGGACGCCACTGTTACGCCTCATTTTACGAGACGCAATTTGCAGTACATAACTGTTTCGCTTGTGCCTGCTATCAAATTATTGATTTGAAAATAATATTTTGATTGAGTTAAGCCCCGTACACACAATACATCGATTTTGTACGTACGGTATTTTGCCGTCCTTATGAATCCTATTAGATTAAACGGAACTTGATAAACATCATCCAATTGAAATCATCTGTTTAATCTAATAGAATTTATAAGTACGGCAAAATACCGTACGAACAAAAATCGATGTGTGTGGGTAGGGGGCTTTAGAATGGAATAAAATAGAATAGAATGACTGCTCTTTCTAGAGAGTGAAGTGGGGCACAGTTCCTCCCTCATCACAACAACTAGGTAACTCGTGCTCCGCAAGGGTCCATTGACAAACTGAAAACTTG
>NW_024094478.1:0-10183 GCF_014356525.2 Nilaparvata lugens
AAGTACCACATAATAGTAGGTACTACATGAACTTTTTGAAAGTGATTTGAAAAAATGTTAAAACAACAGAACTGAATCCTCATCATTCTACCTTCATTTAGAGAGGCTTTTTGTTTGAGCCAATTGGAAATCTATTTATAAAAAATGAATGTCTGTTTGTGTGTTTGTTTGTATGTTTGTTTGTTCCCTGTAGACTTAAAAACTTCTTGACATAACGGCATGAAACTTTGGGAATATGTTGTGTGAATATTGGGGATGGTTTCTAAACAGAAATTTTAATAGGGGGGCTAATAATAATTATTTATCAATCCATTTTACAGACTTGATTACAATTCGCCATGAAGTTTGCTCCACAATATTCTGGCTATCCATCATAGGTGGAAAACATGCGAACATGAATACAGAAGTATTGGCAATTTTTTATTTGATTAAATTCATGTTTTGAAGAATTCATTGTTACGATTGATAAATTGATAGGAGGGAGCTTATAAATATTTTCTATTTCAAATGAAATAACTTCTAAAAAAAATAATGATTGGATAAATACCAATATTGAATTATTGTTGACCAAGAACTCAGTACATAGGCAATTCATTCAACTAATTCTGTATTGATAAAATTATAATAATTTTCTCTATTGATAATCAATTTCATCAACTAACTGGAAAAAATTCTACAATTTCCATGAATTTATTAATAGAATTATATAAATCTAAAGTGTAGGTCATATCTAAATTCACAAAGAGTTCGATTCTTGTTGGCAAGATAGATGTTATTCAATGCAGAAATCATTGTTATTTTACTAAAAGATAGGATAAAATTTCTCTTCCAGGGGGAGTTTTGACAACCCACAAAACTCATTTTTCATTTGAAGAAATAATATCAAAAAGGTGCATAGGACCTTATTTTTGGTTCAGCTTGCCATAATACCCCTCATTTCAATATTAAAATTTTCGACTGACTGTACAGTGAGTCAATCATTCTATCAAGGCTTGAATAATTTTGAAATTTTAATTAAATAAAAATGGTAGAATATATATATTATCATGTAGATATCAACACCTTTATTTGAAGACATATTAACTGCATGCGTTTTCATATTGCCGATACACAATTGATAAAACTGTAGACGTTTATTTAGCAGTCTCAAAAAACTCTGTGGCTGGATGCACATAAGATGGAAGTCCATTTTTTCAGTTTTTGAGATTATATACATCAATTTTCTTGGTTTTCTATGCTCTTTTCATTCCAACTGGATGGAAGTCCATATCTCTGCTAGTTTAGGAGATTCCTGATGTGAAAAAGATAGATGTCACATGTATGCTTTTTTCACAAGAGATTGATGTCCAGATACATCTTTAGGGCTTGATTGAGTCTTGTTACAAAATGATGGTAGTCCATTGCATCTTTCGTGCCCAAGAAAATTGTTAGTCATAGATGTCACTAAAGATGGAAGTCCATTTCAAAAGATGGATGTCCAGAGAAGATATATTTCAGAGGCCGTGGCACTGGACACCCATCTTCTGGAACCAGGTTTATTGCGTGCAGTTTCTGTGTCTTTACATGACAATTGTTAAAACTCAATTTGCATCATCCTTGATCTTTGAACTTAGCGCATTGCCACTATAGCCAACGTTTGGCAGATTTAGTCTGCATTGTTTTCAATATTTGTATCTTTGTAATAATTTCAATTTGTTGTCTAGTATTATTTGATTAATTTCAAATTTGTCCTTTTTCACTTGCTTTTGAATAATATTTGTGTTTTGTATCTTTATTCTTGCATTTCTCACTTGCGGAAACCGTTGTAGTTAGGTTTTGCTCCACTCTGTTTGTGTGGCACTGGTGTGCTGCTTTTTTGTTTTCAACTCGATTCCGTAATGTGGGAATTGGCCAGCTCTTGTTTCAATTTTCGAATTTGAATTTATTCCAGCTGAATATTCAGTAATTTCATGTTTCATTGGCATATTTGCGATAAATATTGGCCTAATTCAATCAAACAACTTGTATGTCTTCACGGATTGTGTTTGAATCTCAAACTTCTGGTAGGTGTAACCTCACTTTCAATTGAACACGCTTTTCTGAACTCAATTTTTAGAATTTAGTTTAAAGCTCTTTCCAATTTTACATTGTTCATCTATTTCAATCTTTTTTAAAAAGATGTCAATTTAGAATTTTGATTCCATTGCATTTCTGCAAAATTCCAAGATCATCAAGATTGCTTGATGTTTTTACAAATCTTTATTTCATATTCTTGTTTTCAAACTCTTTGTACTCTGAACTCTGTGTAGTTCAGAGCGCTGTTGCTACAGTCAACATATTTTTACCGTAGGGTATTTTCTTTTCCTCTGTCCACAGTTTGGATTTTGAGAAACTCAATCAATCTCTCTCTACATCTCTCGAATCAATCTGCTACCAAATCTGTTCTACAATTCTACCTACAACGAATCTACCGATAAAGGTCTGCAGTCTCTATTGACAGTCGAAATTGCATCCACTTTGGGGTTCCATATACCCTCCCACTCACTTGGTCGACTGTGCAATTTAGCATTCCACTTTGGGGTTACATATACCCTCCCACTCTCTGGCCGGTATGGTGATGATGATTTCCATTGCTGGAGCATTTCTTACAAATGCCTACAATCTTCGACAGCTTTCTACATCCTCAAGATATCAGGTTGAGTAATTGTATATTCATCATAAATTGTAATATCATCCATTCTTATTCATTCATCTGTTATTTTCATTCATTCATTATCATTCATACTGCTATTTCATTTACTTATATAGATTTATCTTACTTATGAGCTGTGCCTACAAGGCAATCAAAGAGTTTGTCATTTCAGGACATTGAATAATATTCAAAATTTTGAATACAAAATCATTTTATTTTTTGAATTTGTTTTTTCACAATTTAAAGTCTTTACAATTGGCATCACATTCAACTTATGTATTTTGAAACTTACATCACAATTAATTCAACAATGAAAATAACAATTATTCACTATTTGATTTTGCAATTATTTGCATTACCTATTGTTTTGGTAGGACGAGTTGTATTCAGGACTCAGCCTACCTGGTCCTCTATTAATTTTGCTACCAGAAAAGTTATTTTGATAGATATTAGAAGCATATTTATCATTTTAAGTTTGGTCCTCCAGGCCGGATACTTCATATTGACATATGCTTAGAAAATACATTTATTCTTATTCATTATTTTACATCATTGTGTAATGATTATTGTCTTATACTTTTATTCATAGTGTTTATTTCTGTATGTTCAAGGGTAATATTTGTATGGAGTTGCTCATACTGATACATTCAACCAAGCACTTATGTCATTGTTCCCAACAATTGGATACAACACCAGTAGCCATCCAGTGTAAGAGGAGGTCAAAATTTTCAATTGAGGTATCGTTCCAATTTTCAATATGCCTCCTAAAGGCAAACGAAACAGCCTTCTCACTGTGAGAAGTGGCATCATTAAAAATCAATCTTGGCTTTATACTGAATATTTCAATTTTAAAATCAATGATGAAAATGATTTTCAAAAACTACTAGCAGTCAAAACTAAATTGCTCAACTTTGAGCAGCATTATGAAGAGATAAGCCTGGAATTTGATTCAGATGACATTGATGACAATAAACATCAAATTGTCACAGAAAAATTTTTAATGTTAATTGCTAATGTAAATACAATTTTGAAAAATTATGATTCACAGCAGCAAGTTGCTACATTCAAGCACCGGCAATGGAACATCAGTCACCAAACTCCTCTCCAGTTCCCAAATCACCGGGGTCTGTAGATCATAATAGTGTAATCAACACAAATCATTGCCATCTGCTTCAGTGACTGCTAATAATGTCAATTCTCTGCATTTGCAACCACTATGCCTATTTATCAAGGTCTACAATTACCAATGGTACATTACCAGAATTTTCAGGTCCTTTGATTCATGGCTTGAATTCTGTGATACCTTTTCCAATATGGTTATTGAAAACCAAACTTTGGCTCCAGCTACAAAGCTGTATTATTTGCGCAAAGCTCTCAGTGGTGAAGCCCTTGCACACATTCAGAATATTCCTCCAGGGAATGGAAACTTTGAGCTTGCATGGAATCTGCTTACACAGAGGTACAATAACCCCAGATTAATTGCAAGTACCCACATTCAAGGTATTGAATCACCCCCAGCACTCAAGAAAAATTGTTCCAAATCTCTTAGAGCTTTCATTGATCACTGTAAATGTCACATTAATGCTTTAGAAGCGCTCAAATTGGATGTTCAAATTAAAGATTTACTTTACATGCAAAAAAATCACTTCTCAACTTGACTCTAATATCTTGCGCGAATGGGAAAAACGCATAAATGAAATCCCTACTATGGATAAACTGTGGGAATTTCTTGAAAATCAATGTAAGGTAATGGATGCTATTTCATCTCATAGCCCCTCAAATCCACCAACTAATCAAAAGGTTTTTACTCAAGCTACTTCAAATGCCCCAATGTTAGGCAAAATACTCGTCCTTTTGCTCAAATAATACTCTGAATAATTTTCAGCCATCAGTATCCTGTCAATTTTGCAATGATCGATCTCATGGGATTTTCAAATGTGTCAATTTTTCAAAGATTCCCATCAATCAACGTTATGATGCAATCAAAAGGAAAGGGTTGTGTTTCAATTGCCTTAATCCTTACACTGACAATCACAACTGCTTCAAAGAGATGCCAAAAATGTGATAAGCGACATCACACTGTTTTACATGATTCCTTTACTAGCAATTCAGGAGGTAAGAATGTTGTTTCTAATGTGATTCAGTCTCAGAATGAGTGCACCGTTTCTAGTGCCCATTCATCTTCAGCATCAAATTCAGTTAGCTCACAATCTGATAATTCAGAAACAACAGTTGTTTCACATGCTGCTTCATCCATCATTTCTAATAATAAGTCATCAGTCAAGTATTACCTACCACAGAGGTTCTGGTTGTTAGTTCAAATGGTGAATTAATTGCATGTAATGCTTTAATGGACACAGGAAGTGATTGTTCACTCATCACTCAAGAGTTGGCTGATAGATTAGCTCTTCCTTCTGTCATGTAACTAATCTGATTAATGGAGTGTCCAGTATGCAAGCCAAATCCACAGTTCACTCAGTATTAATAAAATCATCTGATCATACTTGGTCAATGCAACAAGAATGTTTGTTGTTGAGAAATTTGCCTCATGTATTCCTCGTGTCACAATTGATCTTAACTACAAGATTCCAAGCAATATTCGACTTGCAGATCCAAATTTTCATAAATCTAAGAAAATTGATATCCTATTGGGTATTGACGTTTATGCCGCAATCATGACTGGCAATCAAATTATTGTGTCACCTGATGTTCCAATCCTACAAAATACAAAACTTGGCTGGATTGTTTTTGGCTCTTGTCAATTACCTAAATCAGTGTCACTCAAAAAATCATCTAATCAATTTGTTACCAATTTTGTCTCCACAGCTGAAGTCTCCAATCAGTTGGAAACCTTCTGGAAGCTGGAAGAAGTCTCTTCAGTTATTCCTGTCTCTCCTGAGTGTGCTAGGGTTGAAGCACACTACAAAGAAAATACCATCAGGCATGAAGATGGTCGTTTCCAAGTGTCCTTACCTCGCAAGGATTCATTTGCCACCCTTGGTCATTCAAGGACTCAAGCTATGAAACGTTTCCATTCATTGGAAAAAAGATTTCTTAAAGAACCTGAGCTCAAACTTCAATATGTTGAATTTATGCAGGAATATGAAGATTTAGGTCACATGCACCCTGTACCGCCACCAGCCCCTGAGGAACAAGTCTATTATATTCCACATCACGCCGTCTTCAAGCCCGACTCCACTACAACCAAAACAAGAGTTGTGTTTGATGCTAGCGCCAAAACATCAACTGGAATTTCTCTCAATGATGTTATCTTCAAGGGTCCTGTTGTTCAGTCAGACCTTTTTGACATTGTCCTACGATTTCGTATGCGACCATTTGCTTTCATCGCGGACATAACTAAAATGTACCGCCAAATTCTTTTAGATCCTTCTGATCGTAATTTGCATCATTTTTTGGAGAGATGATACTTCAAAACCTCTTCAAGAATACCAATTGGCCACAGTTACTTATGGGACAGCTTGTGCATCTTATCTCAGCACTAGAGCCTTGAATTTACTTGCTGAACTTGAATCAACACCTGATTCTCCATTGTATCATTCAATTCATCAACATTTTTATGTTGATGACCTAATATCTGTGCATCTACATTGGAACTGATGTGCATCTACATTATCAGATCCTGATAATGGAATAACCAAAGCTCTAGGTTTACTGTGGAATTCCAATTCTGATAGTCTATCCATCTGTTCTAACATTGATAAAATTTCTGAAAAGACTTCATTCACAAAGCGTGAGTTTCTGTCAGTTATTGCTTCAACTTTTGATCCACTTGGAATCATTAGTCTCATCATAATCCTTCCAAAAATCTTATTTCAAAATTTATGGCTTGCAAAAATTGATTGGGATGATAGTCTGCCCAATGACATGCTACTGAAGTGGTTGCAGATCATACAAGAACTATCCAAAATTTCAAGCATTTCAATACCACGTTGTGTAGTATCAAAGATCAATGTTCCATAGTTGAACTTCATGGTTTTTCTGATTCTAGCGCTACTGCTTATGGAGCTTGTGTGTGTACGCACCATCCAAAATAATGTTGTTCAAACTCATCTTCTTTGTGGAAAATCACGTGTTGCACCTCTCAAGCCTGTCTCCATTCCAAATTTGGAACTTTGTGGTGCCTTAGTATTATCACGACTCATTAACAAAGTTGTAAGTGCTTTGAATTCTCTTGATTTGACTATTTCAGGTGTTTTTTCTCTGGTCAGATTCTCAAATTGTCTGCAAGTGGTTGCAGTCTCCTCCTGACAGAAAGTCAATTTTTGTTTCATTGAGAGTAGGTGAAATCCAAGAATCTACCTCACAGTATGTCTGGAACTATGTGAAATCATCTCACAATCCAGCTGATTTAATTTCTCGTGGCATGATTCCTAGTGAATTAGCAAACAACAAACTCTGGTGGCATGGTCCCCCATGGTTGGCTGATCCAACTGATAGTTGGAGGTCATTCTCTTCTCATGTAGCTATTCTAGCTCCCAATACAGTTCTTGTAAATACTGCAGTTGTTTCACCTTTATCCATTATTTCTGAACGTGTTTCCAATAGTTTTAAAATTATTCGTGTCACTGCTTATGTTCTGCGTTTTTTACATAACATTCGTCAGAAAGTTGCTGATCGCCGTACTGACGCCCTTTCAGTTGATGAAATTGAAGATGCTGAAATTCATCTATTGAAGGCCATTCAAGCTGAAGCATTCCACAAGGGTTGGAAATTTTACGTGCAAATGATGAGTTGAATGCCTCCAGTAAGTTTCATTCTTTGTCTTTGTTCATTCACTCTGATGGCCTCATAAGAGTAGGAGGACGTTTAGCTAATGCTAATATTGATTTTGATTTCAAGCATCAGATATTGCTTCCTGCCAATCACAAATTCACAATTTTATCATCATAACAAATTGTGTCATGCTGGTGTGCAAGCAACCATGGCTGCAATCAGACAACGGTTCTGGATACCATCAACAAGGCGTACTGTTAAGAATGTTCTGCGAAAGTGTATCAAGTGTTTTCGTTTCACTCATACTCAAGCTGCACAATTGATGGGTCAATTGCCCTCTGTGCGTGTAAATATTGATTTTCCATTCATGAATGTTGGTCTAGACTATGCTGGACCTTTTAGTCTCCGTATTGGTGGTCCAAAGTCACGTTATCATTTGCATGATAACTCGTGCTGTACATATAGAAGTAGTATCAGAGCTGTCCACTTCAGTCTTTCTGGCTGCTCTCACCCGTTTCATCTCAAGACGAGGTATTCCAAGGAATATATATTCAGACAATGCTACCACTTTTGTGGGTGCAAATAATGATCTCAAAGAGTTAGGTGACTTCCTCAACTTGCCTAGCAATCAACAAATACTTCAAAATTCAGCTGCATCTTTGCACATTCAATGGAATTTCATTCCCCCAAGAGCTCCTCATCATGGTGGTCTGTGGGAGAGAGGAATAAGAAATTTCAAGAGTATATATAAATTATTGCTTTCAAACATATTTGGAATTTTGAAGAAATGTGTACTCTTTCTGCACAAGTTGAAGCTATTTTGAATTCTTCACCTATTGTTCCATTGTCTGAGGACCCTCTTGATCTTCAATTTTTGTCACCTGGGCATTTTCTCATTGCGCGCCCACTCAATGCTTTGCCTTCTCATAAGCAGAAATTCAAACATGTGAATTTTCTGCACGTTGGAATAGACTTGCTGAAGTCACAAAGGAATTTTGGCAACAATGGTCTGAAGAATATTTAGTTACTCTTCAGAAAAGACATAAATGGTCTTCTTCATCACCCAATCTTCAAGTTGGCACTCTTGTGCTATTGAAGGATCCTGGGACACCACCAACACTCTGGAAGCTTGGACGTATTACAGAGGTTTTCCCTGGCTCCGATGACAAGGTTAGAGTCATCCAGGTTCTAACTGATTCTGGTGTTTTCAAACGTTCTATTGCTAGTGTTGCACCTTTGCCATTAGATGATAGCGAATGATGCAAATCTCTTTAACATATTTTTTTCTTTCTTCTTTCTTCATTCTTCATATTTCTTACAATTCTTCCAATTGCAAAACCGGGCCCAGTCTATGTTAAAACTCAATTTGCATCATCCTTGATCTTTGAACTTAGCGCGTTGCCAGTATAGCCAACGTTTGGCAGATTTAGTCTGCATTGTTTTCAATATTTGTATCTTTGTAATAATTTCAATTTGTTGTCTAGTATTATTTGATTAATTTCAAATTTGTCCTTTTTCACTTGCTTTTGAATAATATTTGTGTTTTGTATCTTTATTCTTGCATTTCTCACTTGCGGAAACGTTGTAGGTAGGTTTTGCTCCACTCGGTTTGTGTGGCGCTGGTGTGCTGCTTTTTTGTTTTCAACTCGATTCCGGAATGTGGGAATTGGCCAGCTCTTGTTTCAATTTTCGAATTTGAATTTATTCCAGCTGAATATTCAGTACTTTCATGTTTCATTGGCATATTTGCGATAAATATTGGCCTAATTCAATCAAACAACTTGTATGTCTTCACGGATTGTGTTTGAATCTCAAACTTCTGGTAGGTGTAACCTCACTTTCAATTTGAACACGCTTTTCTGAACTCAATTTTTAGAATTTAGTTTAAAGCTCTTTCCAATTTTACATTGTTCATCTATTTCAATCCTTTTTAAAAGATGTCAATTTAGAATTTTGATTCCATTGCATTTCTGCAAAATTCCAAGATCATCAAGATTGCTTGATGTTTCTACAAATCTTTATTTCATATTCTTGTTTTCAAACTCTTTGTACTCTGAACTCTGTGTAGTTCATAGCGCTGTTGCTACAGTCAACATATTTTCTACCGTAGGGTATTTTCTTTTCCTCTGTCCACAGTTTGGATTTTGGAAACTCAATCAATCTCTCTCTACATCTCTCGAATCAATCTGCTACCGAATCTGTTCTACAATTCTACCTACAATCGAATCTACCGATAAAGGTCTGCAGTCTCTATTGACAGTCGAAATTGCATCCACTTTGGGGTTCCATATACCCTCCCACTCACTTGGTCGACTGTGCAATTTAGCATTCCACTTTGGGGTTACATATACCCTCCCACTCTCTGGCCGGTATGGTGATGATGATTTCCATTGCCGGAGCATTTCTTACAAATGCCTACAATCTTCGACAGCTTTCGACATCCTCAAGATATTCAGGTTGAGTAATTGTATATTCATCATAATTTGTAATATCATCCATTCTTATTCATTCATCTGTCTATTTTCATTCATTCATTATCATTCATACTGCTATTGTTCATTTACTTATATAGATTTATCTTACTTATGAGCTGTGCCTACAAAGGCAATCAAAGAGTTTGTCATTTCAGGACATTGAATAATATTCAAAATTTTGAATACAAAATCATTTATTTTTTGAATTTGTTTTTCACAATTTAAAGGTCTTTACAATTGCATCACATTCAACTTATGTATTTGAAACTTACATCACAATTAATTCAACATAAAAATAACAATT
>NW_024094479.1:0-10197 GCF_014356525.2 Nilaparvata lugens
CTAGCTGAAAAATTAATAATACATGCCACGTGTGGCTATACATTTCATCAGGAAAACGAAGTTTAAAACTATGGTTTTCCTGAACATATGTTTTTGAGATAATTTCTTTGATGCAGCAGTTTCACATTCACCATTATAAATTATACAGAGGTTGTGAAAATAAAAATATTTATTGATTACCAAAACAATACTATTATATATATTAATGATAATAATTAATTATTAAAACAATACTTTTATTATATCAATAATAATAATATTATTGAACATATTTATCAATAATTATCAGAACAATATTATTGAGGTTGAGGGAATAAGTTAGGAAGAATTATAGAACAGATGTTCTTTTTTGAATTTCTATCATATTATTTTGTTATTTCCAATGATTACAACATATGTTAGAATAATCACATGTCAATAAATAAATATTATCTCATTTCCATATGGCACTCACCTTACCATGTTCATAACCTTACTTAATAGGATCCTTTTTCATCCTTTGAAACCCTTAGAGGCAAAATATCTAGAAATCCGTTCTTAGTGCGCGTCTAGCATGTTTGAAGAATATTTTTGCAAAGTTTCAAGTCTGTAGGACAATTAGTTTGAGGTAGTGTGATTTTACTTCAAAATTTCGAAAAATGCCCTCTCCTGGACCCCCTGTGCTCCTGATCGAAATTTTTCTGCATAGATCTAATTTTTTTTCGTAGCTGAACAAAAAAGTTCTCATGACTTTGCTGTGCAATGAGCGGTTAAAAAGTACAAAATTTTGGGGGGGCTCCAACTCCCTCAGGGGGGCAAATTCTGAAAATCCCTTCTTAGTGGATGTTTTCAGGCTACCATAAACAATCGTGCAAAATTTCAAGTTTTTAGGCTCAGTAGTTTGGGCTGTGGTGTGATTTCAGTCTGTAGAGGCTTAGCCTTTTATAAGTATAGAGATTATGTTCATTTTATGCTTTACAGATCCAATGGGTGATTTTCAGATTTGTTAAAACCAAGTTATTTCGCTCTGGGGATAATACCCACTTGAGCCTGCTTTTCGTGTGATGGGTGATGTGAGAAATGATGTTCGGAGATGAGTCGTCAAAGAGTTCATATGGGTTCCAAACCACTGAGAAGTGATTTACAATCATTGTCTGGTACAGAAGTGGATTTCAGCAGTTACTGATAGGGAGGCATCAATCGAATTGAATCAAATGTATCGCCTTACAAAGAAATATTAAATTGATCACGGATACGAAATGTGATATTCAAATAATGTGAATTTATTTATTTTATATATTGATACATGCAATATCATTTTCATCTATGAATGATTGGAAAAGGAACAACAGGCTCAAAGCCCAAAAACTCCTTTCCAAAATTAGATAGAAATTGTCCAAAAATAGGATATGTTCATTGGTGACTGACTCAATATATTACTAAACTCATCCACGTATAAGAATGATATCCCCTTTAATACTAACGAATGAATGAATACTAATGAATGAATATACTCTCATTCTATTTCCAAATCAACCCGATTCATCGCATATACAAGGGATTAACAAGATATTATGTCAAATGCATCATGACATCAGACTTTATAATAATAGCTATGTTATAATAATAACATTTGCATCAATGATATTTGTGATAGATTCATAGAATAAATACACATTTGGGAGATGATCCACTTAACGATGTAGTGATGAACATGGAAGTTAATGAACGAGCGGAATCTTAACACTATTTTGGTTAAGAATAGAGTGAGAGATGCACCTGTTGACTCAGGGGAGCAGTAAACTGCGATGTGCTGTAAATAATAGTGAGGCAGTGTTGCCGAGACGCGTGAGTATCAGAGGAGACACGTGCATGGCACATCATGCTCTATATTATATAGGATAGTATCGGCCTTGCAATATTGTGGACAAAGTTGCTGGAGTCGTGGTCCCCATGTGCTCATCTATTACCGCCAAGTTAGTGAAACTTGCACAAGCCACGCCCCGCAGCCACCTTTCAGCGCAATAATTTGTTTTGTTCTTAGCCGAGACAGGAAGGGATTTGCGCCTTGAAGACATCCTTCCTATCTTATCATGTCTGTGGGCTACCGCTGCTGCAAATGCCTATCCGTTTCCAACTCCAAAACTACACACCAAGTTGCAATCTCTCTCGCAGAGTGTGGAGTTGAATAAATGGAACCGTTCTGTGACACTGTGAGCGAATGGAATGCTTGCTCAGATTCCTCTGGTCAGGGAAGGAGATCTTCTTCTCTCTTTTTACGTTGTTCCACTGCAACTATTCCCTTCCTCCTTTATTTATTCAACTATCTTTCATCAACACTGTGATCAACGTTCTAACTCATTTTTTTTACAATGGTAAGCAACTTATTCTAATAATTCCAATTTGATCAGAGAATATATTATGATGTGACTATGAGTAATAATAAATCTATCGAATAAGCATTTTCAGGAGTGTTGTGATAGAATTGCTGTTTGAACAACCATCAATTACTGGAAAGAGGTATGAAATTTTGATTTTGATTCTTGAACTGTAATTGTGATGGACTCATGGAATGAATATTTATGCATTTGAGAGATGATAGACATAAGCCCCGCATACACACATCGATTTTTGTTAGTACTATATTTTGCCGTCCTTTGAATTCTATCAGATTAAATGATATGATTGAATGAATGATTTTGACATCCTTTGAATTTTTTCATATTTTGCCGTCCTTATGAATTCTATGAGATTAAACGGAACTTGACTAACATCATCTGTTTGAAATCATCTGTTCAATTTAATAAAATTTATAAGGTCGACAAAATATCGTACAAACAAAAATCGATGTGTGTGTGGGGGGCTTTACGATAACAATGTAGTGGTGAACTTGAAATTATGTGAACGAGCGGAAACGAGAGTTATTCAAATAAGCTATATCCTGAGAACCTGCAATATTCATCAACTTATAGGCAGTATTCCGGGAACCCATGTAGACGTCTCAGCTCTCAGTCCCCACAAGTGGAGATGCATTTTCTTCACTCCCGCTCAGACGATACGTACTCCGCATTTTTTTTTTTTTTTTTTTTTTTTTTAATTCGTTATTTCACATGCACAACGAATCATTCAATTCAAAAATCATGAATTGTGCGTCAATGAATTTTTTTAAAGTAAATCTGACAGAAAAAAAAACACTTCGGAGTTTCAAGGGGGGGGGTGGTTCCATCTTTCTCCTGTAAAACCATATTTAAAGGACTCAGTCCATTCACAGTTTCAGTGATATACTTCCTGGAAGTTGTTTCGTGTTCGAAAACAAAACTATTTTTGATGCTAACCGAATTTGTCACACTCACAAAACACGAGTAGAAAATTCAGGATTATTCCAGTTCCCTATTCATAGACTGACTCTCCTCGAAAAGGGACCGTATTATTCAGGACTCAAGTGTTTTAATTGTATTCCAGAAGATATCAGGCTGTGTAATAACTACAAATTATTTGTAACAAAGATAACTAGGACACTTGTAGAGGCTTGTACTTATACCATTGAGGAGTTTTTTAGAGAATTTATATGACTCCGTTCTCAAAATTACAACCCCAATTTATGGAATGGATAAATAAGTACATGTCCGGTCTGTTACTATTATTATTTTTGTTGTGTAAAGCCACAAATTCTGAGCAGTGCTCAAAGTGGCATACAACATGTCGTATGTATGAAGTTGTATGAGGTTGTATGCCACTTTGAGCACTGCTCAGAATTTGTGGCTTTACACAACAAAAATAATAATAGTAACAGACCGGACATGTACTTATTTATCCATTCCATAAATTGAGGTTTTTCTATTCATAATCGGTTTTTCTAGTATCATAATGTATATATTATAATGTTCCAGTGGTTTGAATATACCAATTTCATCATTGAATGTAGTAGATAGGACTGTTCTATGTTATAACAAATAAGCAGCCACGGGAACAGCTAGGCATCAACATCATACAAGCAAAAGGTACAGTGAGACGGACTTGATAGCTGTTTGCTGACAATTCAGTGTCTAGAATTACGTCAGAGATCATGTGCGAATCAAATTGATCCACGGACTGGAAGCCATTACGTAATTAATGAGTACCCAAAATCAATCAAAGAGATCTGATTCCTACCTGATTCGTGAAAGCTGGTATCATGAGATAAACAATCTGAATAATTATTGTATGCTGATATCCTGCTCTAGCTGCTATTTTCCAGGAACAGAACAGTTCAGTTCATGTTTTGTCGTTCGTTGGGCTTTATGTCACAAATAATCACAAGTAAGTCAATAACAAACCATCAAATATCAATCGTTATCAATAAGATACCATCGATTGACATAACTGAATGGTGGGCTTCATGTACAAATTACATGATAATTAAAAATAAATGCTTTCTCGTTCATGACATTAATATAGTTCCGATATCAATCACAACTAAGTCAATAACAAACCATCGTATATCAAGTGTACATCAATAGCATAAAATTGATTAACTTACTTCAACTCTGATCAATAGCTTCTCCTAGAGCTGAGAATATCACGACACGATTCCTAATGGATGAATAAAACTGAAAATCTAAAACCAATTATCAATATTTCAAATGATACTCTCATTAATAATCAATCTAACAGGAGCATTCTTTTGAAACACGATCGTATATCATGTGTACATCAATGACATACCATTGATTAACATACTTCAACTCTGATTCAATAGCTTCTCCTAGAGCTGAGAATATCACGACTCGATTTCTAATGATTGATTGAAACTGAAAATCTAAAACCAATTATCAATATTTCAAATGATACTCTCATTAAGAATCAATCTAACAGGAGCATTCTTTTGAAACACAGTAATCATTCATTCAATCGTATGGTCCGACACCAACAGCAGCCTTGAAATTATTTTTTTCTTTTTACTTATGCACAGTAATGGAGAAATTCAGGAAAGAATAGCATCACTGCCTTTATTTCGACCTATTATGGCAGAGTTAGGGCGCTACCGGCCCACCCTCACACTCAACTCAAAGTTTAAAGTTTTGAACAGAGAGAATTTCCGACGTTCCACGTAGTTTGCACAAAGTTGTGAACTATAGATAAATAATATGATTGGAGTGATAATCGGCCGGATGTCAGAAACAAGCCGACAGGCACAGAAAACGTGTAAGATGGAGGTAAACAGAAGCTTAGTCGAACAAGTGCTCCGGGGTGTGAGAGCAAGCGAGAGAGAGTGAGTGAGGGTTGCCCTGGTAATGGACAAACACGAGTCGAGTAATGGGAAGGACTTGCTCGACTAAGATGTTCGCCCCTTGTAAGGAAAGAGCTGTAATTACTTTAGCTCTAGAACCGACCGAGGAGGAAGCACCCCACCCCTCCCGCCCGCTCAAGATTTGCGGTAGGTGATTCAACTCATGGAAAAGCCGTATAAGCTTACATACTTTCAATTTGCCAACACGGGATGTCCATCAGCCCACTTGAGACGGATCTTGTTCGGCCTGCCAATCAAACAACATCGAGTGACAAGACCGAAGTGATCAGTCCTCTTCGGTCCAATTAGCAGCTTCTTGAGCCTCTCTTCTAGATGATAAATTAGTTGACTCGCTTCTTAGAATCTATTATTAATGAGCCATCCGAGGACATTTGAGAAGATTGTTCTATATCTCTGTAAATCCTATCTCCTTATGTCTCCTTCTACAATCAATAGGCTCTGAGAAATGTGAAAGAATCTTCTCAAATGACTATAGACAACTTATTTATCATCTCTTCTACAATCAATAGATTGTGATTCTGTCATGCGTAGAACAGTCCTCTCGAATGACTGTAGACAGCTTATTAGTATCAGCATTTTTCAATGTAACGAGAACAAATATCTTGAACGAAGGTAAAGAGAAGCTTACTCGAGCAAGTGCTCCATATTGTGAGAGCAAGCGAGAGACTGAGCGAGAGTTATATTCAAATAACTGTAGATAACATAATTTGTATTTTGATTATATTGATTTTTATTTTGACTTTCAATGTTTTTTTTTAAATTGAAAAAAAACATGAATTGAAATTAAAATTTTTGAGTTTCAGCATTTTCCAGTAAAACGGAAACAAATAAATTTTTTTATTGCTGATGATGCTCTCGCTTGTGCGTGGGGGAGAGAATGAGGGTGTGGATGATTGATTAGGTGATTGAACGTCTATGCTGTGGGACTCGAACCCACGACCTGGCAGTGCTAGCAGACTGAAAAGTGCAAGTATCAAGCATTTACAAAACAAAGCTACAAAAACTATCAAATTCAAATTCTTTATTCAAAAAAATAAATAAATAATCAAATACATCCCAAAAAGCAAATACAATATTGTTTCCCAATTTCTAATAATGTTTCCCTATAGGCTTCTCTATGTGGGGACACTTAAATATATATAATAAATATCAATATATAAATTCAAATTTTATAATATAATGAAGAACATAATAATTTTTATATGATTTAATATTGAAATAAACCAATATGTCAATCTATAAACGTATAAAACATTATAACCAAACGTGGTGCAACGCTATAACTAAAGTATTTAAGTTGTTTTTTGAAATAGGTTTTCATAAGTATTTAGTTTTTGGAATATTCCAACAAGCCTTCACAAAACTAACTAAGAACAAAGCCATCAAAATGTTATACAACAAAGACCAATATTCCTACTTGGTTACATAATTTACGTAACAAGTAAACTATGCTACTGTAATAATTGGAAATGTTGTCATCTATCAACAATATGGACGCAACAAAGACCAAAATCCTTACTTGGTTATGTATTTACATAACAAGTAAACTATACTACCATAATGATTGGAAATGTAATCATCTATTAGCAAGCCAATTTCAGCTCAGTGACACATTCAAAAGCTGGAGCTGATATAACAATTCAACGGAATAATTGAGTCGCTATGGAAAGGCTGTATGGGAGGAGAGAGCACCCACGATACTATATAATGAGGTCCACGTTATGATGGCTGTGGAGGAAGATAGAATAGCAGTGTTGTCGATTTTCTGCCTTGACAATGAGGATAGAGTATACTGATACCGATCTGATGTGTTATTATTGTTTATGATGTTTAAAATAATAAATTATATTTTATTCGTCAAGAGAATATATTTTTTGATTATTAATATCGATTTTTGTAATTGAGATTCAATATTTTGTTAATTAATTATACTTCTACATTGTTGAAGAGTGATCTGGCAACGTCGCAGAGCTAGAAAGGGATGCTTTGTCGAATGGTAGACAAGGATAGCAACACTAATGTTATTCAAATACTGCCATCATAACCTCGCTATAGATTGGCAGACTGCTATAGATTTCGCTATAGATTGGCAGACTGCAAATGCCATAGCTGGCTTCCGGAGTACAGTAGTTTCACGTTTTACCTGCATAAATGAAACACTATGCAATCATGTTGGAACGTTTTACATAGATGGCAGAAAGGTGCATACACAAAGGCATTCACAATCCACTAATTGAATTACAACGTCATGTAACATATGGATTATCATCAACGATTCACTAATTCCGTGTAAATGACTCCCTCAATAGAATTGCGCTAACTAGGTGGTACAGTGGTTGCAAGTTTCCAGGGCTCGTTCATGTCACCAGGATATCTATTGACAGTTGTCAGCATCCTGTCAAGGGATGTCATGCGGCGCAATTATTAGATATGCCTAATCACTTAGTGTGCGCAGTGACAACCCTCAATCAAGTAATCTCCGACCAATACACTTAGCTGTTGATAAATTAATATCGATACGAGCTGTGATTATCGAGAAATTCCTATCGATTATTCAGAGCTCATTGGTCCATTAGGCGGAAATGGTTTTATCTAATTGAATGAAATGCATAATGGAAGAGGATAAGAAATGCACAAAGAAATCAAAGTAAGAATTGCTATGGCAAAAACAGCATTCAATAAGAAAAAGAGAATTCGTTGTATCCAACTGACAAGACAATAAGGAAAAGGCTAATAAGTGCTATGTTTGGAGTGTGGCACTGTATGGTGCAGAAACTTGGACGCTGAGAAAGGAGAATAAGAGGAGGCTTGAGGCATTGGAAATGTGGATATGGAGAAGGATGGGGGGATCAGTTGGAGGGATAAAGGTACAAACGAGGAGTTGTTGAGGAGGGTTGGGGAAAGAAGGAGTCTGCTGGATGTGATAAAGGAAGAAAGAGGAGATGGCTGGGACATTGATGAGACGGAATGCTTGTTGGTGGAGCCATGGAGGGGACCATTCAGGAAGAAGAGGAAGAGGGAGAAGAAGATACAAAATGTTGGACGACATCAAGGAGGGATGAGCTACTATACAACGAAGCGACTGGCAGAGAATAGAAGAGAGTGGAGGGCTGCTGCCATATAGAAGGACCTGCTTACGAGCAAAAACTACAGAGAGAGAATGAACTGCTTACATATTATATTGAAGTCATGATTAGGTCATTCTTATTCTGAAAATATATTTTTTCAAGTTTGGTTTGATGGTCAGAGCTGGATTTTTTCAATCTACGGATAAGACTTACTACCATAGACTCTTCATACTAAACCTAATTTATATTTTTCCAAATAGTAGTCCCCTTTTCTCCTCTATTCCAATAGGACTAGTTGAAAATTTAATGACATAGAACTACATATTCTCATTCATCTTCTTAGAAACACTACAGATATCGAGTCTCAGAGGGTACTAGTGATTGAAAAAAAGGGTAGGCCTACTAGTGATTGTATGTAGTAAGCCTTTGATGCCTTTGTATAGGTCAATTGTGAGGGGAGCCTGTTAGGTTATGCCTACATATATCATATATATCCCTATAAGTCTATATGATTATCGAAGATGTTATTTTTTATCATTATCTATTGATCAATGATTATTAATATTCCTCATGTATAATTTCTACTTTATTTACTCAAGGCATTACTTTAATTAAGGCATAATCATTATTTATTTATCAATGATTATCAGTATTCCTCATATTTAATTTCTATTTATTCACTTTAAGGCATTCCTAGCGTGTATTCTTTTAGCTTTATGAATTTCAAATCCTTATTCATTTCCATTGTATTTAAATTGTTCATTATTATTGTATCTTGTGAAGGAAGCAAAATGGGTTTCCACCTGTTATCTACATTAATGAAGATTATCATTATTATTTGTGAATGTGATTCATCATTTTGATATTCAGTTGTTCCAATTCTTCCACCAGTATCTTATAGCTACTTTCTGAATTCAATCTTCTCTGTCGTCTTAGACTTTTGAAGTGTTTTTTTCCATGGGTTTCAAATTCCCTGTTATTTATATTAGCTACAAAGTGATTTAATCACTCAAGTTCTTCAAGGCTTGCGTCTTGCGTCTCAAGGCTTTCTTAGTTTTGATATCCACACTATGTGACCGTGTCTCCTGTCTACCTGTCTATCGATTCCATTTTAATATTCGTGGGTCAATCACATTATACAACTAGCCTATACATACTTTGTTTTTTCGATTTTATCAGTTCAATATCGGTAAAGATATGATATGAGCACCCAAACTAGAAACAAAATTAAGCGCTACAAGTAATGTGCAGTCTAGCCAGTTCTACGCAATAATAGACTATTTTTGAAATATGCCAATTATTTATAGAAAAAATCGTTGTGACAATTTGGAGTCGATCAATAGTGAATTAACAGAGGCTAAAAAATGAGCTCTGATGAGCTATGAAAATCATCAATGGATATCCCACCCATTATTGGAAAATATTGTATTTCATTTGTATGGAAGAAGTAGTATCTAAATTCACTACTTCAAGAACTGAAAATAGTTATTTGTGCAACTAGTGCGCAAAGTGACACTTTGCTGCACCGAAAGAAACGTGTACGAAAGAAACGGAATGGTTTCTTGAGTGCAGCAAAGGAACTTTGCGCACGTATTTCACATTAAATTTTTCCTACAGTTATCATGAAATATGAAAAGTGAGTAATTATGGGTAGAATGTCCTGAAAACCATCAAATGTTTGTCTGTATGATTTTGTATTAATAACAAATTCAACTAATTTTAAAATTGATAATTCAATAAAAAAAATTTGATTTGTAATTTCCAAATTTCCTAATCTTTAAATTTACAATTTTTTTAATTTTTAAATTTACAAATTTTTGTTTCAAATTTTTATATTTTTTATTTAAATGTTTAATTTTA
>NW_024094480.1:0-10092 GCF_014356525.2 Nilaparvata lugens
CGGCTGCAGATAGGCTTCTGAGCTTTGATATCATTCTAGAGCTTTATGATAATGCTTCAGATTGGGATGTTCTTCAATTATTCAAGAACAAAACATGCTAATGAATCAAATATATTGCATTTCATCAGATTAGTCTTTTAGATGGAAACGACTTATGTTTAATAGTGATTACTTGACGGTAACTGACGAGTTGTTCTTCAATTATTCAAGAACATAAAACATGCTAATTGAATCAAATATATTGCATTTCTTCAGATTAGTCTTTTAGATGGAAACGATTATGTTTAATAGTGATTACTGACGGTAACTCGTCTATAGAAGGACAAGACAGAGGATCGGCAAAGTTGTTCTCCCACCTTTCTTCACTGCCATTATAACGTGGACCTCACTGTAGGATAGTCTATTAATTATTTTCGTCACACTGCACAGAAAGCAGCTGTTTTCCAGTCCCTACGTAGATCTGAAAGACATTGTTTGCAGACGACTCTCGTCTGACGTCAGAACAGGTTTCTTTCCGGCTAAGGCCGGAAAGAGTACCCTAAATTTTCAAGTGTGCTAAAACAGCTGATCAAAAAACTTTTCATTATTTGAGTTCATTATTCGATAATTAAAACATTTATAATAATATCATCTTATTGTCATTTGAAAGAATAAAAATGTATAAACTCGTATAATAAAAATGTATCATCTTTTAGGTTATTCAGACAAATCAGAATAAAAAATAAAATCACTTGTACAATTTCTGATATTCAGATTACCTCAGATTGGCTAGAGCTATCACCTTCCACTTCTGCTTTCGGAAGTGCTTAATAAACAACTATTCTCATATATATTGTTTATTTTTGTGTGTGGCGAAAAATAGCGTTCGCACCACGGGCAAAAATGTTTTTCCGGCTCTCAATCTTTTCTAGTCCTCGGCCTACGGCCTCGGACTTGAAAACCGATTTCGAGCCGAAAAAGTCTCATTTTCTGCTCTAGGTGCGAAATATACTATTGCTATCGGCTCCAGAAGGGCTTCTGTGCTTTGATATCATTCTAGAGCTTCATGATAATGCTTTAGATTGGGTTGTTCTTCAATTATTCAAAGAAATGAAACATGGTAATGAAATAAAATATATTGAATGTGATCAGATTAGTCTTTTAGATGAAAACTACCCATGTTCAATACAAATCACTGGACAGTAACTCGTCTATAGAAGGCATTAACAAGACAGAGGATCGGCAACGTTGTTCTTCTACCTTTCTCCACTGCCATTATTGACCGAGCGAAGTAAGGTCTAAGTTTCAAGTCGACGGTTTGGCATTTCACTAATGTTTAAAAGTTTATATGTTTATATGTTTTTATGTTGCGCATTACGGCGAAACGCGGTAATAGATTTTCATGAAATTTGACAGGTATGTTCCTTTTCAAATTGCGCGTCGACGTATATACAAGGATTTTGGAAATTTTTATTTCAAGGATAATATAAAAGGGAAAAGGAGCCTCCTTCATACGCCAAAATTACCGTAAAAATCAGACTATAGAATTATTCATTATAAATCAGCTGTCTAGTGGACTATAATACTACCCGTTCAAAAACATTGAACATCTTGAAAATGTATCTTTCCATTAACGTTAGTAGACAGTTGACTATAATATTACCCGTTCAAAAACATCGAACATCTTGAAATTGTATCTTTCCATCAACGTTGTAGACAGTTGCAGCCAAACCTGATAACAGCGCTCACACTCACATTCCGGGACGACACGTCACGGTACGATATAGGACGGAAAGCTCTATGTTCATTTAGGATTTTTTCTAGACATTTTTGATTGATAAATTATTTATTAATTTTTGAGAAAACATAGCAACAGGTCAATGTAAGCCACTGAGCGCGAGGTCTACTGTACACAGAACTACTAGTATCGTGGACCTCTATGGGATATTAATTATTTTTGATCAGCGTCCCATCCTAACAATAACCAATGTTCCAATCATCAATTTTACATCATACTATTAACATCTCTCTGTTACCATACCGCCCAAAATTAATTCAACAAACCCATGATTGAAAACCTCTTTGATTTCGAGCTGATATGACGTTTAAAACAGAGGTTCAAACTCTGTTTAACTCATGTTAATATTTCAGCGTTAACTTGTGTTGGGAACCAATTTCATCATCGAATATTCAAAGGCATGATTAATGAATGCGTTTGACAAATTTGAAGTTGATTACCTATTGAACAGTATCAATAACAGATGGTAGCCGGTCCTATGTTGTAATAATTGAGGGTATATTCACCTATGTAATTGATGGGTATTTCCCTGGTGGTTTTATGCTTTGAATATTGTTTTTGTGATGGGGATGACTGTGATGCATTTTGAAACTATACTGATGAATTCGAAATTGTATTTGTTGGAGCTCGGTCCAGTAATTACATACATGACTGCACGTTTTCTGAATGAATTAATGTACTGATTTGTATTTTAGTAGCTCATTATGTTTTAGTTGTAATTTGATTTGTAATTACGCGCACTTAGATTTCGAATTATGATTGCACTCGAAGAAAAACTCGAACGGCCGGTTTCCGAGCTCTGTATTTAGCTTAGTTCTAAACTTTAAACATCTGGAGTCAGAAAATTGGCTTTTCGAAACGGGGCGTAGTCACAGTTTTTATTATAATTTTTATAATTTTCTTACAGCAAGAATACATTTTTCACAGCAATGACCACACGGCCGTCTGCCAGAAGTTGGCTTCTAAATAATACAATTTTTCAATTTTCAATAAAGGACAGAAGAAGCATGAGGAAGGTGAGTAAAACAGGGGAGAAAGAAATGAGGGAGAAGAGGATGAAAAAGAGAATAAAGGTATGTATGAGAAAGGTCAGTGAAGACATACGAAAAAGAAATTAGAGAGAAGAGGATGAAGAAGACAAGAAGAGTATGTAAAAGAAAGGTGAGTAGAAGACAGTATAGAAAGGAATGAGAGAGAAGAGGATGAAGAATAGGAGAAGAGTATTTAAGAGAAAGTTGAGTAAATGCAGACGAGAAAGAAATGAGAGAGAAGAGGTTGAAGAAGAGAAAAAGAGTATGTATGAGAAAGGTGAGTGGAGACAGATTAGAAAGAAATGGAGGGAAGAAGATGAAGAAGAGAAGAAAAATATGTTTGAGAAGAATGAGTAAAGACAGATGAAAAGAGCAGAAAGAAATAAGTGAGAGGAGGAGAGGATTTTGCATGAGAAAAATGAGCGAAGACATTGAGAGAGGGAGAAAGAAAAACAGAGAATTGGATGAAGAAAAGGAGAAGAATATGTATGAGAAAAACGAGTAGAAATGAAAAGAGAAGAAGAATACCCTAGAGTACCACCACACGGCACTCTACACGAGTTTAATACAATGTCTTTTATTTTCCAATACAGCACACAAATCAGACCCCTTATAGCTTTCAGACTGAATTACTTCCCCAACTTTGTAGCGTTACCTGTACCATTCCTGTTACCTTATCCTGTTCCACCTTTCAATACAATACCACGTTTCCACGTCATTTGAAACAGTGTCCCAGAGTTTATTCAAGATTTAATGAGAACGAGGTTTTTGTAACACACGTGTTCAAATAGAGCTGCACACACAGAAGCGAGGTGTCCTTCGGTTGGATTGCTTGTATTTCAAAAACGTTTTTCAGATTGTGTCTGTGGATATACTATGTTTTTCAGTTCAAGAGAGACAGGGATATTGTTTTACTTTTGATTGTGAAGGAGAACTAACTATAGTGAGGTCCACGTTATAATGGCAGTGGAGAAAGATAGGAGATCAACGTTGCCGATCCTCTGTCTTGTCGATGCCTTCTATAGACGGTAGCTGATACAGGTTTATTGGTGTAATATTAACTGTTCATAGACATTCGTCAATAAAAAATATTTTTGTCAATGTTGAATGATAAATTTTAATTTTCAAGTTCAAATTCTTTGTCAATAATTAATTGACCGAGCGAAGTGAGGTCTAAGATTCAAGTCGACGGTTTGGCATTTCTCTTAATGTTTAAATGTTTATATGTTTATATGTTGCGCATTTACGGCGAAACGCGGTAATAGATTTTCATGAAATTTAACAGGTATGTTCCTTTTTTAATTGCGCGTCGACGTAGGCCTATATACAAGGTTTTTGGAAATTTTGCATTTCAAAGATAATATAAAAGGAAAAAGGAGCCTCCTTCATACGCTAATATTACCGTAGAAATCAGACTATAGAATTATTCATCATAAATCAGCTGTCTAGTGGACTATAATACTACCCGTTCAAAAACATCGAACATCTTGATAATGTATCTTTCCATCAACGTTTAGTAGACAGTTGACTAGTAGTTCAGTGAACAGTAGACCTCAAGCAGTATCATCATCCACAAGTAAGTTACCTGATTGTAACTATAGACCTTATGGAAATACAGCAATAGACTGGCTTCTCCACACATCTGTGTAATCACTTGTCAGCTGATTTATGATGAATAATATTCTTTAGTCTCATTTCTACTCTAATATTGGGGTATGAAGGAGGCTCGTTTTTCCTTTTATATTATCCTTGAAATGCAGAATTTACAAAAACCTTGTATATACGTCGACGCGCAATTTAAAAAGGAACATACCTGTCAAATTTCATAAAAATCTATTACCGCGTTTCGCCGTAAATGCGCAACATATAAACATAAAGACATTAAACATTAAGAGAAATGCCAAACCGTCGACTTGAATCTTAGACCTCACTTCGCTCGGTCAACTACCCGTTCAAAAACATCGAACATTTTGAAAATGTATCTTTCCATCAACGTTGTAGACAGTTGCAGCCAGACCTGATAAAAGCGCTCACACTCTCATTCCGGGACGACACGTCACGGTACGATAGGACAGAAAGCTCTACATTTATTAAGGAATTTTTCTAGACATTTTAAATTGATAAATTATTTATTAATTTTTGAGAAATCATAACAACAGGTCAATGTAACTTACTGAGCGCGAGGTATACTGTTCACAGAACTACTAGTTATAGTTTTAGTTCCTCATCATTATTGAAGCTATGGGTATGAACTTTCTCTTAGTTATATATTATTTCTAAATTGATAAAGGATGATCTGGCAACGTAGCAGAGCTAGGAAAGGATAGCGCTATCTGTTTTGTCGAATGATAGACAAGGATAGCAACACCAATGTTGATCAAATAATGACATAATAACGTGGACTTTTCTATAGGCTAACTTCCATTAGCTTAACAATTCACAATGCTGATAATCTGTGACGTCACTATCACGACGTGGCCTACATAAGTATACATAAGTCAGCGTACACATGAGAGTAAGTTCACATGAGTATGTAATGTCATGTACATGAATTTGTGACGTCACGCATGAACTTGAGGGTCAAGTTTGTTAGTAGTCGCGCGGTCAAATTTGTCAAATATAGTGGAGTCCACGTTATAATGGCAGTACATGATTAACATCGGTGTTGCTATCCTTGTCTATCATTCGACAAAGCAGATAACGATATCTTTTTCCAGCTCCGCTACGTTGCCAGATCCTTCTTTATCAATTTAGAAATAATATATAACTAGTAGTTCTGTGAACAGTAGACCTCGCGCTCAGTAAGTTACATTGACCTGTTGCTATGTTTTCTCAAAAATTATTAAATAATTTATTTATTTAAAATGTCTAGTAAAAATCCTGAATAAATATAGAGCTTTCTGTCCTATCGTACCGTGACGTGTCGTCCCGGAATGTGAGTGTGAGCGCTGTTATCAGGTCTGGCTGCAACTGTCTACAACGTTGATGGAGAAATACATCTTCAAGATGAACGATGTTTTTGAACGGGTAGTATTATAAATAGTCAACTGTCTACTAACGTTGATGGAAAGATACATTTCCAAGATGCTCGATGTTTTTGAATGGGTAGTATTATAAATAGTCAACTATCTACTAACGTTGATGGAAAGATACATTTTCAAGATGTTCGATGTTTTTGAACGGGTAGTATTATAGTCCACTAGACAGCTGATTTATGATGAATAATTCTATAGTCTGATTTTTACGGTAATATTGGCGTTGACGATATCCTTTTCTAGCTCCGCAATGTTACCAGATCGAGTTTTAACATTGAAGAAATATAATATTGATCAACAATATATTCAGCCTCAATCATGAACGTTTATCATTTAATCATTTGAAAATATATTTCCTTGTTAAGTAGATATAGTTTATTGATAATTCCGAACAAGAATGAACAGTTGATATTACATTAGATATACAGGTATCAACTACCTTCTATGGATAATTTTCTATATTCAGCTGTGAATAACAAACAGTGAGTAGGTTTTTGATTTCATAATCAAATTTTTTAAATAAGTGCAATATTTTCAAAGTTTTTAATTTATTGTGATACATTCTGTGATTCATTTAGAGTATAAAATCAACCATAAAAATTCCAAATTTCAAATCATCATCATTCCTGGACCGAAAATCAACTGACGAAGCAGTGTGTGATTAAATAACCTTATCTTTTGGACATCATTAACATTTTATCAAAATTTTTGGAGAGGAATAGTACAGGCTTAGCCTAGTTTTTCCTCCAATGTCATAATTGTATTATAGTATTTTATACAATAAATAATAATAATAATAATGATAATATACAACTACCTAGAACGAATAGAATAGAATAGAATAATTTATCATTTTGAACAAGAATCCCAGCCGGAGCGCGAAGCGCGGAGGCTGCTATCCAACCCTATACAGTCATAAAAGGTGAAGCCCGCCTCCCAGCCGGAGTGCGAAGCGCGGAGGCTGCTACACAACACTATTCAGTCATAAAAGGTGATTAGGGGGGCGAAGCCCGCCTCCCAGCCGCAGCGCGAAGCGCGGAGGCTGCTAACTCACCCAACCGGGGGGTGCAGGGGCGAAGCGCGAGTAGAATATAATAATCTATCATTTTGAACAAGAATGACCAGTTGATATCACATCATATATACTGGTATTAGCTATCCTCTATAGAAGGCAGTGTCAAGGCAGAGAATCGGCAACCCTGTTCTCCTATTTTCCGTCACTGCCATTATAACGTGGACCTCACTCAAGTAAATGTTTGTTCAGTGTTGTCAGTTTGGTCAGTTTAGTTAGCATTGAAAACTGGAGTATGACAGGGAAAATATTTACTCACTTGATTAAATATTTGAGTGGACTCAAAAACGCTGAGAGCGCAGCTTCGCTATCGAATCCTGTAAAAGAAGAGATAATTGTTCAGTTAGTATCTACTTTTTAATCATTCATTCATCATTCATTGATAGTAATTCATTTGGTTTTGACAGTGAATCATTCATTTTTCTAACAGTGAATCATTCGTATTCAATAGTGATTCATTCATTATTGACAGTGATAGACTAATCAATTCAGCTATTGATACATCACTGAAGATTCAACAGCCATTCATCCGAAACAACTTCAATCCATATTATCATAAAGTTTCGTTTGTGCGTATGTGTGACAGGGTCAGGAGTTCAAATTGGTTGGATTTCAATTAGTTGAAATAACCTATTAAGATTATTGAATAACCTATAATAAATTATTCGAAATAACCTATGAAAGATTTTGTTGAATTATGTTTTGAAGGAAAAGGTTAGGTTTATACTTTTTTGTCATAGTCATTCAATCTCAGCTGTTTTCTGAGCATAAAATCAAACCGGTAAACAGCTGTTTGCAGAACAAACGTGATATTTCATATGATTCTCATTACAGCATACTCTACTGTAATGAAACCATAAATGTTTTCTTTATAGTCGAGTATGTTTCCTAGTTCCGAAATAGGAACAGCAAAACTGCTACAAAAAACCCCTTCAGCGCTCCAGGTGGTAGTTTTGTCAACAAAATTCCTGATTCGGAATTTGTAAACTAGTTTATGTTCATAGAATGCATAATGTTTAACTTCAGCAAAAGCAGGTAATGTTTACCATTTCTCAATTATTATTTTTTAGATTGTTTTGACAGAAAATAGTGGACATTACTTAGACGTGAATGTATTTTGCAGTGCTCGAATGAAATTCTAGTCTTGGCTTACGCCTCGACTAGAAACATCATTCTGCCTGCAAAAGGCCCCTTCCCGTCCATGTGACGTGAGATACTATAACAGTAGCACCAATCGAATACTGCCATTATAACGTGGACCTCACTCTACCTATTAATTCTCTGACACTGAGTTCACAAAAACTGGGAAAAAACAGTACTCAATCTCGGAAGAGTGGGAACTTTTTAATCTTGAAATATAAAAATGATAAAGCTGTGCTTCTTTTATCTGCAGAAAAAATGCTGAGTGGGCAGAAATGGTTTACAGCTTCATGCTTTCTGAGTCAGTAGGTGAATTCCAACACCAACAAAACGAAGAAGTTGTGGAAAAGGAAGAAGAGAGAGATGGAGAATAACGGAGAAGACGTAGAAGGAGAGGAGGATTGATATATGAAGAAGAAAAAAGGGATAAAGGTATGGTCAGGGAATAGGAAAGAAATAGAAGAAGAATCAGTAGTAAAAGATGAAGAAGAGGGAAGTTAGGAGAAGTTGAAGAAGGAGAGAGTTGAGGAGAAGTAGAAAAAGATGAGGATTGAAAGATGGAGGAAAAAAAAGCGGTGAAGGTATGGTCAGGGGATTGGAAAGAAAGAGAAGAAGAATCAGTGGTAGTAGAAGAAGGAGGAGAGGGGGTAGGGGAAGAAGAAGAATAAGGAGAAGAAGAAGAAGAAGAAGAAGAAGAAGAAGAAGAAGAAGAAGAATATGAAGAAAAAGAAGAAGAAGAAGAAAAACTAAGTTGAGGATAAGTGGAAGAAGATGAGGATTGAAAGATGAAGGAAAAAAAGGGTTAATGTATGGTCAAGGAATTGGAAAGAAAGAGTAGAAGAAGGAGGAGAAGAGGGTTGGAAAGAAGAGGAAGAAGAAGATGAAGGAGAATATGAAGAAGAAGAAGAAAAAGAAGAAGAAGAAGAAGAACAAGAAAAGAAGGAAGTCGAGGAGAAGTAGAAGAAGATGAGGATTGAAAGATGAAGGAAAAAAAGCGGTGAAGGTATGGTCAGGGAATTGGAAAGAAAGAGAAGAAGAATCAGTGGTAGAAGAAGGAGGAGAAGAAGTAGGGAAAGAAGAAGAAGAAGAATTTGAATAAGAAGAAGAAGAATATGAAGAAGAGAAGAAGAAGAAGAAAAAAGAAGTTGAGGATAAGTGGAAGAAGATGAGGATTGAAAGATGTAGGAAAAAAGCGGTGAAGGTATGGTCAGGGAATTGGAAAGAAGGAGAAGAAGAATTAGTAGTAGTAGAAGAAGGAGGTGAAGAAGTAGGGAAAGAAGAAGAAGAAGAAGAAGAAGAATATGAAGAAGAAGAAGAAAAAGGAAGTTGAGGATAAGTGAAAGAAGATGAGGATTGAAAGATGAAGGAAAAAAAGGGTTAAGGTATGGTCAAGGAATTGGAAAGAAAAACAAGAAGAATCAGTAGTAGTAGAAGAAGGAGGTGAAGAAGTAGGGGAAGAAGAAGAAGAAGAAGAAGAAGAAGAAGAAGAAGAAGAAGAAGAAGAAGAAGAAGCAGACGAAGGAGGAGGAGAAGAAAGAGAAGCAGAAGAAGAAGTAGGTAGAGTAGGAGAATCAGCTAAAGTGAGAGATAATCTACACTCAGGCTTTGAGCCAAAAATCTGCAGTCAGATGCTAATGGTAATTAAGAGCAAGTTTAAAACTCTCCTCCTCATCATCCTCTTTCTTCTTTCCCTCTTCCTCCTCCTCACTCTCCTCATAATCTCCTATTTCTCCTCTCTATCATCTTTGATACCTCGTATAAAAATATTTATCGGAACTCGTTTTACAGTTGATATATTCCAGCTGTTTTCCTCAAACTTTATTTTGAAAATATTTATCTCCTCATTCAGTCTGACTCTATCAATCACACACTCTGTCTTTCTCTCTCTCACCATCTTGCATTATTTCTGTTACATAATCTTCTACTTCTGCTTCTTCTTCTTCTCCACCTTCTCTTTAAATTCTCCTCCAACCTCTTTCTTTTCTTGTTCTTCTTCTACCTTTTCTCTTCTTCCCATTTTTTTGCTGTTGTTTCTCT
>NW_024094481.1:0-9886 GCF_014356525.2 Nilaparvata lugens
CCTCCTCATCATCCTCTTTCTTCTTTCCCTCTTCCTCCTCCTCACTCTCCTCATAATCTCCTATTTCTCCTCTCTATCATCTTTGATACCTCGTATAAAAATATTTATCGGAACTCGTTTTACAGTTGATATATTCCAGCTGTTTTCCTCAAACTTTATTTTGAAAATATTTATCTCCTCATTCAGTCTGACTCTATCAATCACACACTCTGTCTTTCTCTCTCTCACCATTTTGTATTATTTCTGTTACATAATCTTCTACTTCAGCTTCTTCTTCTTCTCCACCTTCTCTTTCACTTCTCCTCTAACCTCTTTCTTCTCTTGTTCCTCTTCTACCTTTTCTCCTTCTTCCCAATCTTTTCCTGTTGTTCCTCTTTCTTCATTCCTCATTTCTGTCATTTTCTTTTTCTTCTTCTTCTCTCTTCTTTCTTCTTCTTCTTCTTCTTCTTCTTCTTCTTCTTCTTCTTCTGCTCCTTCTCCTCTTCTTCTCTTTCTCTTCTCACTCACCTCATGCCACTCACTTTCATCCCGATGCTTACCCTCCTCTTCTACCCACTTTTCTATAACTTACTCTCGTCTCCTCTTCCCACCTCATTCTCATCTTCATACTTTCTATTCTTCTCCTTCCTTTCTTTCTCCCTTTTATCCTTCTCTTCCGCTGTTATTCCCTCTCTTTCCCTTCCTATCAATCTCTCTCTGTTTTTCACAAATCCTTCTCTATATCATGGTTCCTCATTCTCTCTCTCTCTCTCTCTTACTCACTCTCTCGCACTTTTCACACTCTCTCTCTCTCTCTCTCTCTCTCTTCTCTCTCATCTCTCTCTCTCTCTTTCTTCTCTCTCTCCACTCTCTCCTCTCACTCTCTCTTACTTCTCGTCGCTCCCACTCTTTCACTCTGTCACTATCTCTCTCACTCACATCCCCTCACTCTATTTCTATCCATCTTTCTCTCTGTCACTCTCTCTCTCTCTCTCTCTCTCTCTCTCTCTCTCACTATCTCTCTCACTCACATCCCCTCACTCGATTTATATCCAACTTTCTCTCAGTCACTCACCTCTCTCTCTCTCACTTCCCCTCACTCTCTCACTGTATCCCACTCTCTCTCTCACTTCCCTCAATCACTCTATCCCACTCTCTCTCTCTCTCTACTTCCCCTCACTCACTCTCTATCCTTCTCTCCCTGTGTCACTCACACTCACTCTCTCTCACTTCCCGTCACTCTCACTCTAATCCACTCTTATCTTTGACACTATCTCTCTCACTCACTTCCCCTCACTCTCACTCTATCCTCTCTTTCTCTCTGCCACTATATCTCTCACTCACTTCCCCAACTCTCACGCTAACCCACTCGATCTCTCTCACTCACTCTCTCTCTGACACTATCTCTCTCACTCACTTTCCCTCACTCTCTCAATCAATCACTCACTTCCTCTCTCTCTCTGTCACTCACTCTCCCACACTTTCTCTCACTCACTTCCTCTCTGAAACTTTTTCTCTATTTCTCCAACTCTCTCTCTCCACTATATCTCTCTTTCTATCCTCTTGTCCTTGACTGTGATATTTATCTCAGTTTCTTTTTTCTCTCTTTTTCAACAGGTGACTGACCATTCTTTGGCTGGAGATTTCCTTAAAAGTCCAGTTTGGTTCAGAAGTCATTAGATGTGTCACTCATAGGTCACAACATATAACATTCACAAAAGAAGAAAAAAACAGAAATCGTGAAAAAATCCAAGAAAAAAACAGAGATGTGACAGTATGGCTATAGTGAGGTCCACGTTATAATGGCAGTGGAGAAAGATTTAAGAACAACGTTGCCGATCTACTGTCTTGTCAATGCCTCCTATAGACGTTAGCTGATACAGGTTTATTGATGTAATATTAACTGTTCATTCTCGTTTAAAATAATCAATTATATTTTATTAAGCAAGAAATTTTATTTTTCAATAATTTCATAATGAATTTTCATAATTAAGATAAAATATTTTGTTAATTAATTATCAATTCTATATTGTTAAAAGACTATATTGGAACAGACGACGAAGCGAGAAAGAGACACTATCTGCTTTGTTGGATGATAGACAAGGATAGCAATACCGTTGCTAATCAAACACTGCTATTATAACGTGGACCTCACTATAGAACAAGAACAACCACAACATGATACAGTATCAACACAATATGATACAGTATCATCTGAACTTGATACACAACACTATGATTTGATACATTCGCTATCCGCTTTGTGGAATGATAGACAAGGATAGCAACACCAATGTTAATCAAATACTGCCATTATAACGTGGACCTCACTGTAGAACAAGAACAACCACAACATGATACAGTATCAACACAATATGATACAGTATCATCTCAACTTGATACACAACACTATGATTTGATACATTCGCTATCTGCTTTGTGGAATGATAGACAAGGATAGCAACACCAATGTTAATCAAATACTGCCATTATAACGTGGACCTCACTGTAGAACAAGAACAACCACAACATGATACAGTATCAACATAATATGACACAGTATCATCTCAACTATACACAACACTATGATTCGATACATCCGCTATCTGCTTCGTGGAATGATAGACAAGGATAGCAACACAATGTTAATCAAATACTGCCATTAACGTGGACCTCACTATAGAACAACAACACTACAAAATGTACAGTATCAACACAATATGATAAGTATCATCTCAACTTGATACTCAACACTATGATTTGATACATTCGTTATCCGCTTTGTGGAATGATAGACAAGGATAGCAACACCAATGTTGATCAAACACTGCTATTATAACGTGGACCTCACTATAGAACAAGAACAACCACACATGATACAGTATCAACACAATATGATACAGTATCATGTCAACTTGATACACACCATGATTTGATACATTCGCTATTCGCTTTGTGGAATGATAGACAAGGATAACAATACCATTGCTAATCATGCACTGCCATTATAACGTGGACCTCACATAGAACAAACAACCACAACATGATACAGTATCAACACAATATGATACAGTATCATCTCAACTTGATACACAACCTATGATTTGATACATTCGCTATCCGCTTTGTGGAATGATAGACAAGGATAGACACACCAATGTTAATCAAATACTGCCATTATAACGTGGACCTCACTATAGAACAAGAACAACCACCACATGATACAGTATCAACACAATATGATAAAGTATCATCTCAACTTGATACACAACACTATGATTTGATACATTCGCTATCTGCTTTGTGGTATGATAGACAAGGATAGCACACCAATGTTAATCAAATACTGCCATTATAACGTGGACCTCACTATAGAACAAGAACAACCACAACATGATACAGTATCAACACAATATGATACAGTATAATCTCAACTTGATACACAACACTATGATTTGATACATCCGCTATCTGCTTTGTGGAATGATAGACAAGGATAGCAACACCAATGTTAATCAAATACTGCCATTATAACGTGGACCTCACTATAGAACAAGAACAACCACCACATGTTACAGAATCAACACAATATGATAAAGTATCATCTCAACTTGATACACAACACTATGATTTGATACATTCGCTATCTGCTTTGTGGTATGATAGACAAGGATAGACACACCAATGTTAATCAAATACTGCCATTATAACGTGGACCTCACTATAGAACAAGAACAACCACAACATGATACAGTATAAACACAATATGATACAGTATCATCTCAACTTGATACACAACACTATGATTCGATACATTCGCTATCTGCTTTGTGGAATGATAGACAAGGATAGCACACCAATGTTAATCAAATACTGCCATTATAACGTGGACCTCACTATAGAACAAGAACAACCACAACATGATACAGTATCAACACAATATGATACAGTATCATGTCAACTTGATACACTACACTATGATTCGATACATTCGCTATCTGCTTTGTGGAATGATAGACAAGGATAGACACACCAATGTTAATCAAATACTGCCATTATAACGTGGACCTCACTATAGAACAAGAACAACCACAACATTATACAG
The DNA here is from genome assembly GCF_014356525.2 of Nilaparvata lugens. Classification (NCBI taxonomy): domain Eukaryota; kingdom Metazoa; phylum Arthropoda; class Insecta; order Hemiptera; family Delphacidae; genus Nilaparvata; species Nilaparvata lugens. The sequence continues at coordinate 4,085 of NW_024094481.1, forward strand.
TATCAATACAATATGATACAGTATCATGTCAACTTGATACACTACACTATGATTCGATACATTCGCTATCTGCTTTGTGGAATGATAACAAGGATAGACACACCAATGTTAATCAAATACTGCCATTATAACGTGGACCTCACTATAGAACAAGAACAACCACAACATGATACAGTATCAACACAATATGATACAGTATCATCTCAACTTGATACATAACACTATGATTTGATACATTCGCTATCTGCTTTGTGGAATGATAGACAAGGATAGCAACACCAATGTTAATCAAATACTGCCATTATAACGTGGACCTCACTATAGAACAAGAACAACCACAACATGATACAGTATCAACACAATATGATACAGTATCATCTCAACTTGATACACTACACTATAATTCGATACATTCCTATCTGCTTGTGGAATGATAGACAAGGATAGACACACCAATGTTAATCAAATACTGCCATTATAACGTGGACCTCACTATAGAAAAGAACAACCACAACATGATACAGTATCAACACAATATGATACAGTATCATGTCAACTTGATACACTACACTATGATTCGATACATTCGCTATCTGCTTGTGGAATGATACAAGGATAGACACCCAATGTTAATCAAATACTGCCCTTATAACGTGGACCTCACTATAGAACAAGAACAACCACAACATGATACAGTATCAACACAATATGATACAGTATCATGTCAACTTGATACACTACACTATGATTCGATACATTCGCTATCTGCTTTGTGGAATGATAGACAAGGATAGACACACCAATGTTAATCAAATACTGCCATTATAACGTGGACCTCACTATAGAACAAGAACAACCAACATGATACAGTATCAACACAATATGATACAGTATCATGTCAACTTGATACACTACACTATGATTCGATACATTCGCTATCTGCTTTGTGGAATGATAGACAAGGATAGACACACCAATGTTAATCAAATACTGCCATTATAACGTGGACCTCACTATAGTTTTAGGAATCCACTTTGAACTGTGTCAGTATTGTTTAGATGGGGGCTTCGATGTTATATATAAGGAATGCTGTCAATTTGAAGTGAATTCAACTCCTCGGTAACAATTCCTTTCTTTGCTGTTTTTTTCGTAATTCACCTTTTTATGAATTAAATGAATTATTCATATTTTTCTCAATTTATTTCATCTGTGTTATAGTAAAGAAGAGTAAGGAAAGTGAAGTAAAATAAAATATTTGTATAGTAAAGGAAAGAACTGACTTATAGGTAGGGGATAGGAATTCACGAATTACGCATCATCACGTCTCAACTACTCAACTCATCAACTTCACATTTTGCAGATACATTCTTAATTTATCGAGGATGGTTATGGCCTATTTTCAATCTTCAAGATTTCAGTAGGTCAAGTTTTCAGTTTCTCAAGTTTTTAATTAGACCCTTAGGAACGCTGGATACCTGCTAGTTAAACATATTTCTAGACCATTTTTCCTGATTTTTTTTCATCTATAGATTGTTATTGAACATATTTCTTGACTATTTTCTCTTGAAATTCACCTTTTTATGAATTAAAAGCTTAATTCGTATCTTTCTTTATCTTCTCAATCTATTATATTCTATAAAACATAGTTCTTGACTATTTCACTTGAAAATAAACCTTTTATGATTTGAAGATTGATTCATATCTTTCTTCTCTTCTCAATCTATTTATTATTCTATAAAACATATCTCTTGACTATTTCTCTTGAAATTCACCTTCTTATAAATTAAATAATTCATTCATATATTTTTTCATTCATCCAATCGTTCTTTATACACATATATAGTTTCTTTGTTATTAGTTTCTTGAAATCCACCTTTTTGTGAATTGAGTGATTCATTATTATATATACTGTTATGCGTTTCTGTGCATATCCGAAAAAAATAAGGAACTGCTCAAAACTGTTGTTCTAAAGGTGCGTACAGATTTACGCGCCGCAAACATGAGCAATTCACTTTTAATCAGCTGATTATATATCTGTATTTTTACAGAAATGGTAAGATACAGATATAAAAAGCTGGCATCAGCTGATTATATATCTGTATTTTTACAGAAACGGTAAGATACAGATATAAAAAGCTTGGCATCGGCTGATTATATATCTGTATTTTTACAGAAATGGTAAATACAGATATAAAAAGCTTGGAATCAGCTGATTAAAAGTGAATTGCTCATGTTCGCGGCGCGTGAATCTGTACGCACCTTTAAATATATAAAGGGAAGAGCTGGCTTATACAGGTAGGGGATAGGAAATTCACGAATGACGCATCATCACGTCTCAACTACTCAACTCATTAACTTGACATTCTGCTTATAGATTCTTCATTTACCAAAGATTTCCAATTCTTCAAGATTTCAATTTGTCAAGTTTCTAATTAGATCATTGCGGGCTACCTGCTAGTTGAACATATTTTTCTAGACCATTTTTCCTAATTTTCCATTTGATCTATAATATGTTATTCAACATATTTCTTGACTATTTTATGTAAATTTTCATTTTTTTATGAATTAAAATAATGATTCATCCATATCTGTGTTAATCTTCTCAATCTATGTACTTCATATGTTATCAAACATATTTCTTGACTATTTTGTCTTGAAATCCACCTCTTATTTAATTGAATAATCCATTCATATTTATTTTTTATGCGTTTCTATCTGTGACAGGGGTGCCAATTAGGGGTGGCAGGGGGGGCCTAGGCCCCCACCCCCCAAGGACAAGATAAATAATTAATATGCGGGTCTATCTACCCGAATCCTTAGAATCTCATACTTATTTAATACTTTTTTAAACAGCAGTAGTATAATTCTTTCTAAAGTATCACAACATAGCACAATTGCCTTGAAGTTTGGCTAAAGGTACAGAGTAATAAAGAATTATTTTTTCTCTGTGGTATAGTTGAAGCTTGAAGAATAGGTACAATATTATTGATATGAGGGCACAATATTGAGTTATTGCATGAATTTCAACGTGAGATCACAGTTGCAAGATGTCACAGTGAAAGCAAAAGCAAGGGCACAATCATACAATCAATAATGTATGTACAGAGTTGGTGAGAATCATGGGAACAGCTTAATGATTCTTTAGCTTAATAACTGAAAGTTATTTTCCAATTAGAATATGATCCCCAATGAAATTGTTGAAATTGTCATGGTAAAAGAACCTTTATCTGATTCCATGATTTTTAAGAAATCTGTTTCAGTGTATTCCTACTTTAGGGCCTCTCTGTAGGCCTAGATTTGTAATAAATATTCCATGACCCTCTATCCTTTGGGGATATTCCTTCCCACCCCCCCTTATACCTCTTGGTTTTTGCCCCCCACCAAGCTTTTGGTGAAATGGCGCCACTGATCTGTTAATGAAAAAATCAGAAAAATCATTAGGGATTGCTCAAAATTCATGAGGACGGCAAAAAATCGACCCCCAAAATTCGATGTATGTGTAACCATAAAGAGAGCAAATATTTTTATTTATATAATGAGTATATTTCATATATTTTTATTTTCACTTTATTTGATTCTTCAGTGATCTCTAGTGCAAATTATTAATCCCAAGACAATTATAGCCTAACTGAACGTACAACTAACAGTAAACTCATCATTATATATTAAATAATACGAAGGCATTTGATGAGAAAATGAAAATTCAACAATATTGTAGTGAAACAGCAAATTCATCTCAACTGATTAGACCTTCAATAAACGAGAAATAACGCTTCAATAGTCATCACTTGAGAATAATAACACCAACATAATCGTGTTAGCGCATTCTTGAAGTAGGAGAAAAAAACTGAGAAGAGGAAGAAGAAGAAGAAGAAGAAGAAGAGGAGGAGCAAAAATGTGAAACTGATTATGATGACATGTGCCGCATCTTCATGGCTAAATCATTTCTATTGCGTCATTATTTTATTGACAATTATTTGAGTATTACTTTGCAATAAATACGAGGCGCATTTCGAATGTAAGGAGACAATGCTATAAGGTTCTGGTGCTATTTTCTCTTAAGGAACCCATTACACTATAAAATATTTCACAGAAATCTTAAACTAGTAGAGTATCTCAACTCTCATAAGTCTCTTATCAAAGACTAGAATGTAACCCGTGCTCCGCAAGGGTCTGTTTTAACAAATCACAATTGAAACTTGAGGTAATGAATTAGGATTTTACCAACAAATGAGATTTAATACAAAGAAGGATGAAAATTTAATTTTCAAAAATATATAATCCTTCTGAAAGATGTTGTATGGAAATGGTTATGATTAAAGTTTTGAAAATGTGTAGTTTTTTAGTCTTGCTTATATAGTGAGGTCCACGTTATATAGCAGTGGAAAAGGATAGGAGAAAACGTTGCCGATCCTCTGTCCTGTCAATGCCTTCTATAGACGGTAACTGATACAGGTTTATTGATGTAATATAACTGTTCATTCTCGTTTAAAAATCAATTATATTTTACCAAGCAAGAATTAATTTTTCAATGATTTCATAATTAAGATGTATATTTGTTAAATAATTATTAATTCTACATTGTTGAAAGACGATCTGGCAACAGAGCAAAGCGAGAAAGAGATAAGCGCTATCCGCTGTGTTGAATGATAGACAAGGATAGCAAACCATTACAGATCAAAATCTGCCATTATAACGTGGACCCCAATATAGAATATGTATCTTGATCAGCTATAATTGTGAGGTCCACGTTATAATGGCAGATTTTGATTAGTAATGGTATTGCTACCCTTGTCTATCCTTCACAAGCGGATAGCGCTATCTCTTTCTCGCTTTGCTCTGTTGCCAGATCATCTTTTAACAATGTAGAATTAATAATTAATTAACAAAATATTCCATCTTAATAATTAAATTCTTATGGAATTATTGAAAAAGATAAATTTCTTGCTTAATAAAATAAAACTGATTATGTTAAACGTAATGAATTTAATCCTATACTATTAAAACGAGCAACTTCTGTTTATATGTTTGATGTTTAGATTTTAGACTTTTAGATTTTTAGATGTTTATATGTTTGTATTTCACCGATCTCGAAAACGGCTCTAACGATTCTCACGAAATTCAGAACATAGAGGTTTATAATATAAGATTCGATTGCCTAGGTCTCATCCCTGGGAAAACTCGCTGAACGATATGAAAAGGATAACAATTATTCATCCTTGGAAAAACAGCTGATAATAATTATTTCGTCGTCTGTTTGTGATGGAAGTGAGTGAGCGAGTTCATGTGTGTGGGACTGTGTCAAAATTATGACTCCTGTTGAACTTTTGTAATCATCCAATCAGGTACTTAGTGCCGTTGCAGAAAGCCGGTTATTCTCAATCTTGATTAATTCCAGTAGATCTATCTTTTTGAAATGGTCCTTCTCTGATTTGGTAACGTGAAGTTTACTAAAGTAAAATTTGACCGGATTTTGTGCAACTGGGCCTTTGTGAGTGAAATTTTTGCATTCCTCTGGGAATTAAACTCAATTTAATGTGATTAGATAGAACATATTTTTTCCTCCCCAACTGTCAAAGTACTTACTTTACTCCCTGAAACATGATAAAAAAGTGGCACTTTTTCGCTCTCGGTACTAAAAAACAGAAAAACTCCCTAGGGAGTAAAAGTGACTCCATTTAAATAACAGGGAAGCTCTCTATTTTAAAAACGTACATTTGGAATAGGACAGAAGGTCTAAGCTCAGATGAGGACGCATCTAGTGTCATTAAACACTAAATTCAATACCTCAACCAGACATTT
>NW_024094482.1:0-7995 GCF_014356525.2 Nilaparvata lugens
ACAATATACAAGATTTCACATATTACTTCTTAAGATTTGAATAGTATTTGCAACAAATATAGACTTTCATCATTTTTTCATAGTTATTATAGGTTTCGACTCTTTGGTTTGGCTTTTACATAAATTGGGTGAGAGTGTGATTTTACTTCGGTGACTTGACAATCGTCTACCGTTTGACTCGAGCAATTTCTTATTTGCGCTTAGTACGTTGCGTACAAACAGGGTTACACTTGAAATGGCTTTCTTGATTTTTATCAATGTTGGTTACAAATATTAAGTCTTACATTTATCAATTTGAATTACAATTCATGATCTTTTGATGCAACAGTAATAAATTTCACATTTAAAGGTAAGAATTTCATTTTCTTTGGAGTTTTTTAGAGATACATTTATATGACATAGAACATGCGCATTTCGTGCAAATTAACATAAATATATATTTTTGGTTGCGTTTTTTACTTATAATTTCACATTAAATAATATGTTACATTAATTAACAACGATATTGCTTTGATTCTATTAATAATTTATTCTGTGATTTCGCACACATTGGCTGGGATGACGAAGAAAATTATCGAACAGGCTTTGGTTCTGAATAGATTTCTTGATCGATTCTGTATTTCGAGGTTAGATTTACACATTTTTTCAAATAAACTTTGTTTATTTTCTTTCTTCCTATTCACTACTAACTTCATCTGATTTATAATTTATATTATTTTCTGTGGATATACAATTTTTGTTTTTGTTTTCCAGTTGGGCAGATATAACTAGGCGATTGTTTCTGTGATGATTGTAGCATGAGGCGGATGGCTTGATTAGGTTGGTAAATTTTTAAGGTTGTTTCGTAGTTTTAATTTCTTCTGTTATTAATGTTGATTTCGATTTTCTTCATTTGAAGTGAATTAATAATATTTCCTTATTAGCTGAGATGTGGCGAAGTTTAGGTTATGTTGATTAACTAGGCTGCAGTAGAAAGATGCTAGTCTGCAAAGATATGATTCGGTGGTAGGCTGTGATTATGACAAGTTTGATGATTTATGTATTCACAACGTAGCTTCCAAATTAATTCAAAAATTATTCCTTAAGCCCCCATCTAAATTTGATTTCAGTATTTGTTTCAAGTTTTCATTCCAATTTGCAACTATCCGTTTTATCAAACTTGGTTAAAACGAATGTGCCGGTGGTGTAAATCAATTCTTACAACTCGTTTCCTCTTTGTCGGCCGGTAACATGCAGTTTGATATCCTTAAATCTGACATGCCGGTGGTGTCTGTGGGTTTTTCTTGATGGTTTTCTTTTCTGCATGCTGGTGTACAGTTGCTTGATTTTAACCGGACATGACTGCGGTGATTGTAGGTCCTTCCTGATACCGTCTTCCTTTTTTCTTGCATGCTGGTAGGAGCTTGATGTACGATTTTAGCCTAACATGACGGCGGTGGTTGTAGGTTCTTCTAGATATTCTTCTTCTTTCTTGAATTGTTTTGCTGCTTGTGTGTGGTCTGACTTTATCGGATTTTAATTGTTCTAATGTTGTTTTCTGATTGTTTTTTGATGGATACTGATTTGATGTGTTGCAGGTGCTGTCCTTGGTGGATGGGAGATACGTGCGGTCGGCGGTCCGGGCTGCTCTTCCACTCGGCGGGCAACGTCCTTGGATTCCTGGTGTCCGGCGCGCGGTGGTACGGGATGTCCCTCTATGCCCTGGATGACGTCCTCAGCTTGGCGGGCGATGTCGTCCGGTCCCTCTCGGCGTTCGGCAGGGTGCGGCGCGACTTCAGCCTTGACATTTTCGGTAGGTTGGTCTTCCATACATGTGTCATGTTCGCTTAACTGTTTTATATCCTCTCCTTCGATTATGTCCGCTTTCGCATGCATGGGCTCGATCATTGGTCCAATATTGATTCTAATTGTCTGACTTTTCTCCTCGATTTGCTGTCTTAACATCCGGCTTCTTTCCGCTGCTTCCTTCAACTGTTGATCCAGTTTCTCAAAACCTTGTTCACTTGTTTTCCTCCACTGTTGGATTTCCTTCTTTAATTCTTCTCTTGCTTGTTCGTTTTCTCTAATTAGTTCTTCATTTGCTTGTTTGCTTCCCCTAACCATATTGTTTAGTGTTTCATTCATTTGTTTCTTTTCTTCCTTTACTTCTTGGATTTCCTTCTTTAATTCTTCATTTGATCGTGTGATTTCTTCATGTGCATCATTTAATGCTTTCAGGATAATGCTCATCTCTAGCACGGGAAGGGTGGGTATGTAGCCTTCGGTCGGCGGCGGATACTCTGTGGTATGAGCTATGGGCGTCTGGACTTCTGGAACGGTGGTACATGGGCGTTTCTCCCGCGCGACATCTTCCGTCTCTGAAATCGCTGATGTGGCCTCCAGGATGCGGTGTGTTTCTTCCATAATTCATTGGATGATACAATGATGCGAGTGCAGTGAAACGTCCGCGAATATGTGAGGTTATGTGAAAGATTACAAATGAATGATGATCAAAAGGTGAGATAGTGTAAAAAATTCGTTCAATGAAAAAATACAAAAGTGTGATTCAATAATATGTTCAGTGATGAAGTGAATCAAATTAGCAATATCGTTAACATAAAAATGACACGAACACACAGGATACACAGTGAACACTTATGCGGTAATACAGGTACGCCTCTTATAATTTATTATTACTATTATATAATATCTTACTTTTATAATTTCTTGCCACAATTCAATATATAGGCTAGTGTTCTTTGCACAATTTTATATAAAAGGGGCAGTGGTTTTGTTTGAATTATTCATTCCGCAATATATCCGTGATTTAATTTTACTTCCCTCTTTATGTTTTAAAAACTTTTAAAAATGTAAATAACTTCAATCCTCTTTTCTGTAAATATTTATAAATTGTTTCAATATAGACCTAATATTCTTCAAATAATATGACCTTTCTTATGATATCTCTTATACCTATGACTTATAGTACGACCAATTTTCGAATAACACGATAATAAAATTCTGAGTTCGATTTTTTCTCTAAAAATTCATCAATCGATAAATTTCTTTTCTGTTCAAAAATTGGGTATGGTACTTCTTGTTATTTTATATAACAGTGAACAGTTAATATTAAATTCGAAGAAATTCACAACCATAAATTTTTTCAAAAATTTTCTCGTTGTCAGCGCTATAGTATACTGAGCAACTAAATAATTCTCGTAGTCGATTATCCACCTCTTCAATGCCCCACGTTGGGCGCCAAATCATGTGGTGCTCTTCCTGGGGGAGTCACTCTCACCTCCAAGGATAGGACAACACACGTAGGGTGATGTAATGCTGTATTTAAATGCCCCACGTTGGGCGCCAAATCATGTGGTGCGTTTTTTAACGGCTTCACACATGTAGGGTGAATCTTGTACTAAGTCAATGGTGTAGCGGCTATGAATTTTGTAATTGCGTGCGTGGACGCTGAGTGAATACCAGACTGATTGACTCACTACAAGACTCAATACAATTGTCGGAATCGCGGGAGGCCTAAACGCTCGCTCACCCTTGATTCCTCTAATGACAAATTGTATAATGATGAAAATTTTTTATAAGTAGTGTAGCGATCGCTAAACACTGAATACGGATACCTTAAAATTATTACTGTGAAGAATGAGCATACAAAATCATACAGGTCGAGCAAAAATCCCGATGTAGATAATTTACGGGACTGCGTCTCTAATAAGTTCTGAAGGATTAAAATACGGTATTTGAACCAAATATCGTTCAGAATATATTTCGAGATCAGAGTCTTGTCGGTTTTAAGCTCTATTGTAGGAATTTATATGATCTATGGCTGCCACTGCTGTGCAATTGATGAGTTCGCTCCAAATTCGAGGTAGGTAACAGATAAAAGCTGATATATGAGCAGGTAAGGACAAAGAATAATATCTCGATCTGACCCCACTCGCTACATCCACTTAGACCTGTTCCAATATCCAGCTTAATTCAATTATTTCAATGATCGTATTCGATCGGTTCTTGATGATATAGAACGTATCAGAACAATAATTGACAGGCTTAAGAAATAATCGAACTCAGAAAGCGAATTAACAAAACTGAAATATATTACAATAAAATATGTAATCATACAGTGCAGATTCAGGATTTGATTTACAGGTTGATAATAATTTAGCATTAACAGAATAGTTAAAAATTTCTTGTGCTTGCATGATACCATGCGTGATTCAACAGAATTTTACGATTGATAAAATTGAACAATTTTGAAAAAATAGTGAAAAAATGAATTATAAAATATTTTTAAAAATGCTCGGGGTCGTGGTTCAGGCAGCGGAGGATAGCTAATCAACTACAAATTCTTAGAAATTAAATATGATAAATTCTAGGCTCTTAAAAGTTAAAGCGCTTGTCGGCGTGGCCAATAATTTAACGAAGAAAAATTTATGTTTCTGCACTGAAGTATTTTCGAAGCGTAGATTGGGGCCCCTTATGACTTATAACTCACGTGAACTTCCTTGGCGGTCGTGTTTTCTTCTTTAGATCAAAAATCGTTTGATCGGCGGCAATCCAGGCTTTGGTTTCAGCACGTGGGGAATTTTAATTTAAATATCTCCTTCACCGAATTAATTAAGGGATAATCTACTTTAAGCTTTTAAATTATCGATTGATGAAAACAAAATATGAAACAATAACATTAAAACTAAATTCGAAAATTCCAGCCTCTTCATATAACACTTGAATCAAACTCGAAAATGTTACTATCTTCAATGACTACAGCCTATAGATATTTATCACCAAAACTCATCATTTCTTAATGTCATTTTCTTTAAAGGACTGAAAAAGTGAATACTGAAATACAATAGAAATACTCTGAGAATGACTGAAAATCACATAATATTATGAAACAATTACACTAAAATTACATTGGAATCTCTCTCAATGATTCTCTTCAAATTATTCACTCTCTTCAATGAATATGATAGGCTATTTATCACCAAAGCTCATCATTTTATGCAGGTGGAAATACAGGTGGTATAGACCATGGCAATTACAGACTGTATTGTAATAGGTCTATAGTTTCTTACATCACCTCGATCTCCAGATTTGTATATAGGTACCAAGAAACTGTTTTTGAAATCTCTGGGGAAGACACCAAGCTCCAGCAAGGCAGAGCCAGTATGGCTAGGTGAATGGCCAGAACAGAAAAACCTAATTACAGGAAGGGATATTTCATCAGGCCCAGTTCCTCTGCCAACATTCAGAGCTTCCAATCTGCGTTGAATATTGATTGGAGTAATGCAGCAGGATGGAACTAACTGGTTTCAACGAAAATCAAATGTCGGGACATTAACCGTGTCCTGCACAAAAATAGATGAAAAATAATCAGCAAAGAGTTCACACTACTTATCAACAGGAGTTGCAGCACTTCTTGTGTCCAGTCTCATAAAAGTAGGTCTGGCTGAGCCTTTTCTCAAACCATCCACATAAGTCCAGAAAGATTTAGAATTTGTCTAAACAAATTCCTCTAATTCAAGTAAATAGTTATTGTATAACACCTTCTTGTCAAAACACGACATTGATCCCTCAAATTGCAAAAAACTTCATAGAGCTGAATACTACCAATTGCCTTATACTTTCTATGAGCAGTTTTCTTGGCTACAATCAATCTTCCTAATTCAATGGAACCACAAGAGACATGAACCTTTCTCATGAGTGTGAACCTCTTGATGGTCAAGCTCATATACCTACAGAAATTACTGAAATGCTCCTCAGATCTAATGATTATCATCAAAATTTGCAACTGGGTAATTCATATTCTGAAACTCCAAAAATATGGAAGCTAAATCACACTTGTGAAAATCAGGTATTTGTTTTACATAGCAGGTTGTGTCCACCTCCTGTTCCAGGAGTATGTGATGAGTGCCTTTGAGGATGCCTGCCAGGTCGATTGTCTTTATTTAGACCTCTCAAAGGCCTTCGACAGAGTTAACCACTCTCTCCTGGTTGCCAAACTGGAGAGTTATGAGGTGCATGTGTCATGCTCAAGTGGTTGAACAGCCATCTGAGGGACAGAACTCTGATGTTCAGAACTCTGAGGGTCATATGTCATCTCCTTTCCTGGCTCCCTCTGGAGTCCCTTAGGGATCCCATTTGGGCCCCCTCCTCTTCAATTCATTTATGAACGACATTAAAAGCTTCATATCATCCATGTTTCTAATGTATGCTGATGATGTCAAGTTATTCGACAGGGTATTGCAAGACTTAGGACATGAATCTCTGCAGAATTCTCTCAACAACCTTGATTTGTGATGCCTTGATAATGGTATGGCTCTGAATGTAACCAAGTGTGTTGTAATGTATTTCAAGCATGGAACAAGTATACTTGATTCTCAATACTCCTTGAGAGGCATTCCTTTGAAAAGAGTATGCAGTTTCAAGGACCTTGGAGTGACTATGACTCAGTCTCTTAGCCCACTGGATCACATAAGTGTGATCACTGGAGAGGCTAGATCTCTCCTTGGCTCTATATTTTGGTTCACCAGGGATTTCAGTTCTCCCGAGAGTGTCTTGGTTTTGTTTAGGGCTCTTGTTCTTCCAGTGTTGGAATATGGCTCTATTATCTGGGCACCATTCCATCTGTACCAGATTAACCTGCTGCAAAGTGTGGAGAGACGTTTCGTGAGGATGCTGAGCTGCAGGATGGGTTTCAAGTACTTTGAAGCTCCTGTGGAGGAGATTAAGGGACAGTCCATCTCCTCCCTTTGGTTCTGAGGTGGGAACACTATGACCTGGTCCTTCTTTTCAAGACTGTCAATGGATATCTGGACTGCCCTGAACTTCTGGCTAGTATTAACATCTGTGTTCCAAGAGGAATGTGCTCAAGGTTCCATTTTCCGCAGATGCTCTCACCTAACAGCCTATGCCTATAATAGTGGGCTTTCTAGAATACTTCGCTCTGGTTGTGAGGCTGCTGCAGCTGATGTTGATTTCTTTGGGGTGTCCTTGGGCTTTCTCAGGAGAACTATGAAGAGATACCTGCATGGTGTGATTTTGGTGTTCCCTTCCTTGTTTATGCCCCTTGTGGTAAACTTCCATGGGCCTTTTCACTTATATGTAATATTGTATGTTAACTATGATTCATTCTGTATTCTAATTTTTGTCTTTCAAACTATCCACATAGATGTTTTTTTATTGTTGTATATTATTATTTATCTATATATTCTTTGCTTGTATTTCTTCTTCTATGTTATTTTCATGTGAAATTCGTGTTGTACCGTTGGAAGTTGAATGAATAAATAAATAAATAAACTTTCTTCCAACTTACAATCATCAGCTTCCTTCAAGCATTTCTTTGCCAACTCACACAAAAAAACTCCTCTGTTTTTCGTGATCATTGATCAGAATAAAACACAAACAGGAAGAAATACAGAAGCTAGTCTGATTATCTTGTTAAATCAAGACTTATGGGCTATAAAAGTTATGTTAAAATCAAGACTTATGGGCTATGAAAGTTATGTTAGCATTGATTTTGTGAGCTTTTTCGCGCTCAAAGTTACTGTCACACTAGCGTAAGTTGACACATAAGCTATTATGTAGGTCACTAACTACAGCGTAACTGAAGATAAGCTTTTGTGTCATTCAGTTTTGTTCAAGTCAAAGAAGCGTAACAGAACATATGCTTTTGTGTCATTTATTTCATCACTCGATTGTAGATACGTTATCCACTTATCTTTCCAATGGCTAATGCAATGAGATAAGCGTGTGTGTCACTAAATAGACCACGAAAAGTTATTTAGATAGGTCAGATAAGCTAAAAAACGGAATTTTGTAGATACGCTACTATGACTCTAAACCCTCGATATGATACCTGATGTTATTCGCCCATTCTTCAAGAAATCACTTGTTCTTTATATATGATACCTGATGTTATTCGCCCATTCTTCAAGAAATCACTTGTTCTTTATATATGATACCTGATGTTATTCGCCCATTCTTCAAGAAATCACTTGT
>NW_024094483.1:0-9710 GCF_014356525.2 Nilaparvata lugens
TGGCATCGTTGTGGACCTGGAAAAGTATAGTACCACCGGCTTTGTCGAATGATAGCACAGAATAGCACAGAAGGCTAGCGGAATAGGACTTTCTGTTCATGCGTAATCGAGGTAGTTCCTTTGCCAGATTGCAGGTAGCGCGCAGAACCCTACTCCGGTCTCGCACCACCCCCTTCCGCACTCCGTCCTCACAACAACTCTATCACCCACTCCACTGACAGGTAGTCGCCCCTCACTCCTTCACACTATCACACACACACACACACCACACAGATGCACACACACAGTCAACTCGGCACCAGACACCTGTCAACATGTGAAGCAATTATAGGACTATTGTGATAATAATATTATTCAACCGCCTTCTGTTTTCTTTGCATTTCATCCCAACATTCTCACAGCTGAATCATGATTGTATCATTTATATTACTCTGGTGTTCTGTAAGAATGAGAATTCTATGTAAAGAAGAAGTAAGGAATAAGAAAAAGAGAAGAAAAAGAAGAAGAAGAAAAAGAAGAAAAAATATCAAGTTTTCAGTTCATCATCTTCTAAATATTTATTATTTTTTATCACTATTGTATAGTATATCTTCATCTTTCTTATCCTCTTCTCCTCCTTCATGATCCACTAATTCTTATTTCTCTCATATGCTACTCCTTCTTCTTCTTTTTCTCTTCCTCCTCGTAGAAGAAGAAGAAGAAGAAGAAGATTTCTCCCTTCTCTCCACTGTCTAATCTTCTTCATGTTCTACCACTTCTTATTTCTATCTTGCTACTCCTTCCCATTCTTCTCTTTCTTCAATGAGAAGAAGAAAAATAAAAAGAAGAAGGAGAAGAAGAGGAAGAATAGAATGATGGAGAAGAGGAGAAGAAAAAGAAGAAGATGAGTAGATGATAAGAATAAAATGACGATTTTGAGTAGAAGAAGAATAAATAATAGAACATGATGACAAAAAGATAATAGTAAGAAGCAGAAGAAGGAGAAAAAGAAGAAGAGCTACAACATGATGATGAAGAAAAATATAGGAGATGAAGATAAGATAATATAACATGAGAAAAGAAGAAGAAGCTGATGTATTACTATTATTACATTCATTTAAACTACATAAGTCACCCAATCCATAATATTTGGTGAAGCTGAATTTTTGCAGGATGTTAGTACGGTATCTGCCATACCCTAAATAATGTTTATTATTATTTCTAATGGGATTATTCAAACTCGCTCGGCCGGGCTAAGTGAGAATAGTCCCATAAGAACTGATAGGAATAATAACTTCACTGTGCCTGACACCTTCACTGATAGGTACTGATAAGTGGGATCATCCAGCTTGACCTTGAGAAATGTCCAATTAACACCGCAGCAGACATCTGCTATTATAGTGAGGTCGTCCACGTTATAATGGCAGTATTTGATTAGCATTTTGTGTTGATATCCTTGTCTACCATTCAACAAAGCAGATAGCGCCATCCTTTCCTGGCTCCGCAACGTTTCCAGGTCGTTTTCTAAAAATGTATAGATATAATCAATTGACAAAATATTCCATCTCATTCATAGCAATTTATTATTTAATAATGGAGAGATATATTTTATTTTCTTGACAAATAAAATATACCTAGGAAATTGATTATTTGAAACAAGAATTAATCACATCAGATATGCCGCTATAAGTGATCCTCTATAGACGGTAGTGGCAAGGCAGACAATCGACAACGCTGCCTCCTATCTTTCTCCATTGTCATTATAACATGGACCTCACTATAGCCCCAAAGCCTAAACTGAAACATCTTCCAGGGGTGTTACCCGAAAAGTGCCATAAGGTATACCAGTTTCAGCTGTAGAAGGCAGAAAATTAGCAACCGTTTGCAGATTCGGATTCCACGCTTCAAGGAGCATAAGGAGGCATAGTTGATGTCGATTCTCTTCACACCGGAAGAGTTGATAATGATTCTCTTCTTCACGAGAAAATGGAAGAAAATTAACTGTTTGATTTGCTTATATCAATCTATGGTGTGATTAAAGAGGTATTTTAGAGGTCATATCTCCTAAACGGAGCTCATTTATAATTATTATTTAACGAAAATCCTGAATAAATGCTGCAAATCACCCCGAAGACCTCTGCTACTGCAGACATTGACAACAGGGTTGACAGCTAGATGGAAATTCGATGAGAAATACTATCCAAAAATTAGTTGCCAGCCCGGGAATCGAACCCGGTACCTCCCAATTGCTAGTCAGGAATGCTTACCCTAACATCAAACTGACAATGTCTGGATAGCAGCGCTTATTTTATACGAAGTCATAGCGGCCAACCAGTAGTTTACAGATGGAAGCTCATTTCTCCAATCCGTTCGCAGATTCGGATTCCTCGCTTCGAAGGAGCATGAAAAGGCATAGTTGATGATGATTCTCTTCCCCCCGGAAAAATTAAAAAAATAATTTACTGATCAATTTGCGTTTATCAATGGGCTGGGTGAAGTAAAAGGTATTTAAGAGGTCATATCTGCACAACGATGGATTAAAGGTATTTGAGAGGTCATATCTCCTCAACGGAAGCTTATTTCTCCAATCCGTTTGCAGATTCGGATTCCTAGCTTTCTTCTCCCTGGGATTATAAAAAAAATTATTTACTGATCAATTTGTGTTTTCCAACGAACTGGGTGATGTTGAAGGTATTTAAGAGGTCATATCTCCTCAACGGAAGTTCATTTCTCTAATCCGTTTGCAGATTCGGATTCCTCGCTTCAAGGACATAAGGAGGCATAGTTGATGATGATTCTCTTCCCCCTAGGACTATCAAAAAAATTATTTACTGATCAATTTGTGTTTTTCAATGAGCTGGGTGATGTTAAAGGTATTTTAGAGGTCATATCTTCTCAACAGAAGCTCATTTCCCCAATCCGTTTGCAGATTCGGATTCCTCGCTTCAAGGAGCATAAGAAGACATAGTTTAAAATGATTCTTTTCTTCCGGGAAAATTTTAAAAATCAATATTCACTGATCGATTTTCGTTTCCCATAAGCTGGGTGATGTTAAAGGTATTTTAGAGGTCATATCTCCTTAACGGAAGCTCATTTCTCCAATCCGTTCGCAGATTCGGATTCCTCGCTTCAAGGAGCATAAGAAGACATAGTTTAAAATGATTCTTCTCTTCCGGGAAAAATTGAAAAAATCAATATTCACTGATCGATTTTCGTTTTTCAATGATCTGGATGATGTTAAAGGTATTTTGATCAATAATCTTTCCATAAGCAACAAATGTTTTTTTGTATCTTCTCAGAAGCAACGTGTTGCATCCGAAATAAGGATGCCACAATAATTGACCATTCTACAAGTTGACAGTCCTTATGACGTCATAAGGACCAGATGGTAATGAGTGATACAGAAGGAGCTCTATAGTGAGGTCCACGTTATAATGGCAGTAGATAAAGATAGGACAATAGCGATGCCGATTCTCTGCATTAATTAATTATTTTTCTACACTGTCAAAAACATAATTGGCATCGTTGTGGACGTAGAAAAGGATAGTACTACCGGCTTTGTCGAATGATAGACAAGGATAGCAAAACCAAAGTTGATCAAAAACTGTCATTATAACGTGGACCTCACTATAGTAGATCTTTTCATGAGCAACAGATCCTCTTTTGTATCTTCTCAAAAGCAGCGTGTTGCAATTGAAAAGATACATGAGAAGCTTCAAATTATCTTTCCATAAGCAACAGACGCTCTTTTGTATCATCCCAAAACCCACTTGCCGCATCTGAAAAAATACACCTTGTAAAAAAGCAACAAATGCTCTTCTGTATTTTCTCGAAAACAACGTGTTACATCTGAAAAGATACAGAAAGAGATTTTATTTGCTTTTTGGTAATGTATCTTTCCATGAGCAACAGATGCTCTTTTGTATCTTCTCAGAAGCAACGTGTTGCAGCTAAAAAGATACATTGGGAGCTTCACTGTTATCCATAAACAACAGATGCACTTTTGTTAACGTATTGCATCCGAAAAGATACAGAAGGAACTCTATAGTGAGGTCCACGTTATAATGGCAGTGTACGATTGACAATAGTGTTGCTATTCTTGTCTTTCATGCAACAAAGCAGATAGCTATCTCTAAGCTTTGCAATGTTGTCAGTTAGCCAGAAATATTTTATTTTTACTTTTGACAGTGACTGTACACTTTACAGATGACTGTTACATGACTGTAACAGACAATTCTCAGCCGTCATATTTTTTCTTCATTCTACCAAAATACTTCAGTAGCCTACACAAGTCGTCCTATAATTGATTTTAAATGTAAATCAATTCATTGATTTGATTTGGTGCTAACTATATTATTTCATGAAAACTGATTCCAATTATTTAAACTGTATCAATGATCAAAACTACTAGTAGTCGTAGAAGATAGGCTAACGGCTGCATCTTCTGAAGATGTATTTTCATGAATGTAGGTAATGTGAAGAGATAGAAAAAAGTAGCCTACAAGACGGTAGAGTCAATGTCATTGTCCAGGCCACTCGCATAATTGATTGGGAATAGATTCCCACTATTGTTATAATTATACTAATGTCATATGCTGAAGGTTAACAGTTTTTTGATGAGGAGAAATAGCGTTGGTAAGTTGTTGAAAAAGTGAGCGACCTTTATTGCACTGCCAGTGCAGAGTGCTAGAAAATGAAAGTCATCATGATTGTACTTAATTAAGTGTAGGCTACTTTGAAATTGACAGCTTTTCTCTGTGCTCTTTCTCGTTGGTCATTGCAATAAATGAATGGCCCTACTGAGTAATCAAAAGTGAGTTAATTTTTTGGTTTGCAGTAATAGGCTACCTATTTCAATTTGGTTTTTGTTTTGATATTGTTCAATATAGGTACCTGCATATTTTATCGCGTACTGGTAAGTACCTTCACGTACCGTGCACATACAATCTGTGTTTTGGTCCTTGGCTCTCCAAAATTCTATGAATGAAACCCGTCTATTTATTTTCATGGAATGCTGACAGATTAAAGAGATTTAATTAATTACTGTATGTTCTCATAAATTGCTCAACTGTTTGAATAATTTATTATTTCTCAGCTGTTCATGAAGAATTGTCAAGGAAGAAGGAATGGGAATTTACAGATAACCTCTCTTTATGTTGACTGTTATCTGTCAGACAGTCAGAGTGACTGTCATTTCTTTGTTATCAGGGTAATTTTTTTATTTTTATAACATTACATAATATTTACTCTATAATAATGTACATACCTTTTTATTCTTCTATTTTTATTGACATTTGAGTGGTTGTGAGGGTATTATTTTTTGGTAAAGTAGGCTGAAATCCAATGTTATCACACTAATAATATTTTAAGGTTAGCTTTAAAGCTTCCCGATAAGTACCTTACTAAGTTTATTCCTTTTACTGCAAGGAGGTTTGTGGTTTTGATTTTCCTTTTTGTTTTTAAGCGTTTCTTTAACCATACTGTCTTTATTAATTAACAATTCTAATATTTTTAAATATAGGGTAATTTTAACATTATATAATAAAGAAGTGATAACATAACCTATATATAGTCCAAATTTTGGACTATTTGTGTCAAAATTTGGGAAAGAAAAAACTAGTTTGAAGCCACAAACGGTTTATAATTATTTAGAAAGTGTTATTGTATGTACATAAAATGAAGGTATAAGTAAATGTTTAAAATTAAAATAATTTATTAGCCTATAGCCTAACTTGTAATGATTGGGCAAATTTCAAATGCCCTATCCATTACGAAAAATTAGTTTGAGTTTATAAAGAGAAATCTAACCACATTGATATCAAAAGTTTAGTAAAAATGTGTATAAACTACTGTGATGAGGGTAATAGTATATTGAAATGTATAGTGAGATATGGTACCAATGATATAATGTATCAATAAAATAAGATTCTGTAGACTACCACAGCCAAGAAAAAAATTTATTTTACTTTGTGAGTCTACCCAGAGCATTATGTTATTCAAATTGGTACAGTTTCGTATCTGGTGTCCCTGTAATCGATATTGAAAATATGGAATGCAGTACCATTATACAATAATAAATGTGTAATGTATTCTTTATAATACCAGAATTTTAGCATTTAAGAGCAAAATCCTAATCTTCCTAACCTACCGTTTCATCTTTTAAATACTAACCTTCAGGTTCTAAAAGGTAATGTTAGGCTCTAGGTAGGTAAGGTTAGGTTTTACGTTAAATTTAAAACAGAACCTTTCAAACTTGAGCGTAGTGTATCTATCTGCCTAGAAAAGATTCAATTCAATTTATTCACAACACACAAAAATACAATGATAAAAGGCAATATACAACAAAACAATGATATTAACACATTGAAGGACAATATTGCTAAAATGATATTTGCTGGAAGAAAGAGGGAAAAAATACCTTGCCAACTATGGTTTCTCATGTAATAGGCAGGTAAGGTATAACTGAAAGGGAAGGGTGTGTGATAGGGACATGAAAGGAGGTAGTTAGATAGGCAGAGCTGAGGGAAGGGAAGATAGGATGTAAAATAACAATACAGATAACGGTTACAATAATTTACAGATTGGAAAAATAATTGTTTTTTATCTAATTAATGATTTCCTGCTCCATTTTCTTTGTAATTATAGCATTGTTGAGATGATGATCCGGAATTTTATTGATAATTATAGTACTTAGATGTATAAATAAGTTGGCGTCAAATTGTTTCAATATTAGTATTATTTATCAAATACTTTTTTGAAGTAGGTCTCAAGCTGTAATGTCTATTTCAAGAATCAAGAATTTTATTGGCCATAAAACAACATTACAAAAATGTAAGCAATAGTAAATAATAAATTCGTCAATAATAAGTAAAATATCACAAGTTGGACTATAAAATGAAACAAATTTACAAATACACATTGAAATATTGTAGTAAAATATCACGAGTTGGACATGTTATTTAATGACATGTCAATGTCAACCAATGCTTGATTTGATATATAATAGACTGTATATCAAAACACATTAGAACAATAAAGTTCTATTGTAGAATGTATGCTAATATCCTACAAAGGTCATCTTCTTTGGAGTATGAATGCGTTTAATTTTTTGAGTTGTTGAATCTCCACAACACAATTAACAATGCCGGTTTTATTTTATTAATAAAACTGGTTTTGTAGAGGCTGAAAACTGTTCTCAAAGTATTGTGATACTTCTTTAATAAGATAGAAGCAACCTATTCACTTCTTTCCAAAGTTTTTTGTGTTGTTGAGAAGTTGATATTGTGGTAATTATTCATATTGAATGAAAAAGACTAAGAAATTGTCAAAAATTAAATATAATTAGAAGTTTCTAATTATCAATAAATCAGTGGTTTTTTGACAATTTCTTAGTCTTTTTCATTCATTCTTTCCAAAGTATTGATTTCTAGGCAGAGAAGGGATCAGGTCCGAGTAGTTAATTCTCTGCATTTTTTGAAATTTTAAATTGAAATCTTGTATTACATTACCACCTTTCTATATAAAAAATTAACTAACTATTAAAATGGTCTTGATTTTGAAGTCACAAAAAAGTAGTATTTTGAATGATTTCAGTAGAAATCTCAATCACATAATATGTCCAAAATATAATCTGTTTTGTTTATTCTTTTAAAATATAGTTCCTTTTTCATGAGTTATAGAGTTAGATCAATTTAACCTCTCGCAAGCCAAGCGATTCCTCCGTTATAAATTGTTACCATATAATGTAACAATTATATTACAATTATTATTGTATTATATTACAACACTATATTATCAATATTCTAATGTTGCATTCAATCTTCATTGTAATTAATAAGTTTTCATAATATGTGAAATTTGTTGCATAATTGGCTGTTGTACTGTAATTTATCGTAGATTCGTGTATGAACCAGAATGTATTGTAACTTACTTGAATAAATTTGAAATTTGAATTTGAAATGTCTAGGGTTGTTCTCACAACCCTATAATACCAGCTCGATACCATACATAATATAACCCCAGTATATTCCTATTTTAATACCCCATTACATGGTGGAGGCGCCGGGAGTAATCATGGAGTATTTAATAATATGGAAATATATTGTAATGGGGTAATTATTATTGGTAATTGGGGTTATATTATAGGGTTGGTATTGAGCTGGTATTATAGGGTTGTGAGAACAACCCTAGACATTATGGTAAACAATTTATAATTGGGGAATCGCTTGGCTTGCGAGAGGATAAATTGATCTAACTCTATAACTCATGAGAAAGGTACTATATTTTAAAATAATAAACAAAACAGATTATATTTTGGAGAACTAAGTAATCGATTTAATCAAATTGTAACTCAAAATTAAACTGGAAACTTGAATAAAATAATATTAAGAAACGTTATAAACAAGCAATAGAATAATTACAGGATTTGCCTTCAATAAAAAAAGATGAATAATATATAATAATAAAATTGATAATATTAGCAACTCACTGAACCAGGAAAATGGTGTCTCGGAACAGAGGGGTAGAGCCGGGCCCGATTATCTGCTGTAGATAGTTCCAGGTCCCGTCCTCGTAACTGACTGCCAAGAGGCATACATTTTTCAGTCCAATTTTACTTGTCATGAATTTTCACCGTTGTCGACACTTTTAATTTTTAAACAATGGATGCTCTCGGATTGTGAAAATTCATGTCAAATAATCGTCTACATTATCCAATATCCAAAGTTTTGATCAGGGCCAGGCCTTCCTGGAAAAGATCGTGTCAATTAAAAACATGGTACATTAACTGTAGGGAGCGTCACAGTCCAGCAATCCTTTCGCCGAAAAAATAATGTAACTGGGAGAAGCTCCTCCCAACAAGCCACTTTGACAATGAGCTTCTGAACTTATTGAATGGGCGTGCCCTAACTGAGTTCGGCAGGCAGTTGAACATTTGCACCGCCAAAACAGGAAGACTGTCTTTCACTCTTGACAGGTGAAAAGGTGTAGGGAAATTCGTAAAAGCGTGAAATTATACATCAAATTGAAGAGAATTTAATGCCTTATAAGCTCATAATCAGCATGGATTTTTTCCGTCGATTTTTAAAAAGTTAAAAGAGCAAAAATAGAAAAAAATTGGTGGCAAACGTGGTTTTTTCAAAAATGTCACACCTTCAAGAGCGAATATCTCGAAAACTAGTGGAGATATGAAAAAAAGTTGTAGAATGAATATTGTGGGAAATTATGTAAGCTTTAATTTGTTATATGACAGTCAAGTCCTTAGGATACATAGTTTTTGAGTTTTATGCGAGAAACCAAAAAAATGGTACCTTTAAACCACCCCACCCCCTTAGCACAGGGGGTAGGGGTGGGGACTTTTGATATGTTTACCTCCTAACTACCCTTAACAGAACTACGGGGTCAAAAATTGTCTTCCCAACTTTTCCCTCTTTAATCTTTCCTTGACTGGACTAATAGGCCGACTCTATTAATTTATAAATTGTCGTAAATCGTTTAGCTCAAAAACAGAGAAATACAGATTTTTTCTTTTTTATGTTTTCAGGAAAAATTTATCAACAATGGCTGCCAATTTGAAATTTAATGATCGAGTTGTAGTTGTGACTGGAGCGGGAGCTGGTAAGTCCATTACATTTGAATTCATTAAATAAATTATTAGGTACTTTATGTCGGTAAATATCAATAATCTTAGATTCTATTTTGTGGATACTATAAGTTTTGTTTGTGCAATTTGA
>NW_024094484.1:0-9679 GCF_014356525.2 Nilaparvata lugens
AGATGTTTGCCCCTCCCGCACTGGATACGGACACCTCCTGAAAGCGATAACCAAGATGATGGACGATTTAAATAAAAAAAGCGACCAAACAAAAGAAGCATAAAACAACTTAAATGAAAAAAGCGACCAAACAAAAGAAGAATTAAAAAAGGAAGTTCAAGAAGCAAAAGAAGGTAAATGAACAGGGTTTAGAGAAATTGAGTCAGCGGATGGATGGAGCATTCCGTGACACCGATAATACCATCAAAAAATTAGCCGAGTGTCTGGATAAATCAATTTTGGAAACCAATAATCGATTAGATAGGATATCCCAAGATATGCACACAAAAACAATTAACATCAAAGTCAGCCTAAAGGAACATGTACATGTGGAGATGGATACAATGAAGGAGGTGAAAGTCAAACAAGCAAGCGAACATGACACATGTATGGGAGACCAACCTACCGAGAATGTCAGGACTGAAGTCGCGCCGCACCCCGCCGAACGCCGAGAGGGACGGACGACATCACCAGCCAGCCGAGGACGACATCTATCAAGTAGGGGGACAGCTCGTACCACCGCGCGCCGGACACCAGGAGTCCAAGGACGTTGCCGCCGAGTAGAAGAGCAGCCCGGACCGCCGACCGCCCACATCACCGCCCATCCACCGAGAACAGCGCCTGAAACATGTAAACCCAATACTCATGAAGATCGCCTACTAACAATAGAAAAACGGAAACCACAACAACTCGAAATCACAACTAAAAGTAAAACTTATAAATCAAAACAACACACAAGCACAATAGTAGTTCAACAGAAAAGAAGAAGCAGTAATAGAATTTATCTACACCGCCGTCATATTAGGCTAAAATCCTATATCAAATCTTTTACCAACGGGCAAGAGAGAAGGAAAACAATATCAAGAAGGACCTACAACCACCGCAGTCATGCCCGGTTAAAATCAAATAGACCGTACACCAGCATGCAGAAAAGGAAAATATTATTCGGAAAAAATGCACAGACACCACCGCATGTAAGGTTTAAAAGATCAAACTACATGTCACGGTCAACAGGAAGATAATTAGCTGAAGAGATCTACCTACTTCGTCGGCACATTCGTTTTAAGCCAAGTTTGATAAAACGGATAGTCGCAAATCGGAATTGGACCTTGAATGACACCGAATCAAATTTAGATGGGGGTTTAAGAAATAAATTTGAATTAACTGGAAACTACATTTGTGGAATACATCAATCATCAAACACTTCTAATCACAGCCTACCCACCGAATCATATCTTTGCAGCTAGCATTTTTCTACTGCGCCTTATCAACATAGCCTAAACTTTGCCGCATCTCAGCCAATAAGGAAATATTATTAATTCACTTCAAATGAAGAAACCGAAATCAACTTTAATAACAGAAGAAAATAAAACTACAAAACAACTCTAAAAATTTACCAACCTGATCAAGCCGTCTGCCTCATGCTACAATCATCACAGAAACAATCGCCTAGTACCATCCGCACAACTGAAAAACAGAAACAAGAATTATATTATCCACAGAAAATAATTATAAATTAGAAATAACATGAAATTAGTAGTGAATAGGAGGAAAGAAAATAAACAAAGTTTATTTGAAAAAATGTGTAAATCTAACCTCGAAATACAGAATCGATAGAAAAATCTATTCAGAACCAAAGCCTGTTCGATAATTTTCTTCGTCACACCAACCAATGTGTACGAAATCATAGAGTCAATGTATAGGAATCAAAGCAATATCGTTGTTAATTAATGTAACCTATTATTTAATGTGAAATTATAAGCAAAAAACGCAACCAAAAATATATATTTATGTTAATTTGCACAAAATGCGCATGTTCCATGTCATATAAATGTATTGCTAAAAAGCTAAAAAGAAAATGAAATTCTTACCTTCAAATGTGAAATTTATTACTGTTGCATCAAAGATCAGGAATTGTAATTCAAATTGATAAATATAATCTTGAAAGCATAATATTTGTAACCAGCATTGATAAGAATCAGAAAACCATTTCAAGTGTAACCCTGTTTGTACACAACGTACTAAGCGTAAAAAAGGAATTGCTCGAGTCAAACGGTAGACAATTGTCAAGTCACCGAAGTTAAATCACACTTTCACCTAATTTATGTAAAAGCCAGAACAAAGAGTCGAACCTGTAATAACCATGAAAAAATGATGAAAATCTATATCTGTTGCAAATACTGTTTGAATCCTAAGAGGATAATATGTTGAATTTTGTATATTTATTATAGTTCTGGGTCTGCTCATAAGCCACCCGTGAATGGAAGTTGTGGAGTTGTTTAATGAAGGATCCAAAGAGACCTCATTAATTATTGTATTTCGATTGTATCCAATGGAAGGAACAATCAATTATTTATTTTCTCGTAGCCAAAAGTGCACGATATATCGTTTTTAGTGTTAAGTGTGGAGTTTTCGTAGAAGTAAGGAGATGAAATAGTGTATTCATCACAATATCTGATTTTTCAAATAGTCATTGTTTCGACTCGTCTCCCAATTACCTATTTAAAATATCCTGGGGGCTTTTGTGTGATGAATCTTTCAAATAGATCTCATGAGAAGAGAAAAAAATTTTGATTACCTTTTAAAATGAAAGAATTTGCTAAAGGAATAGTTAGCGACCGAGTGATAACAGCTTACTTATCAGTAACTGTATATTAGATAAGAGTACCGTTCTGTACCGAATATTTTCTAGAGAATTATTCAATAAAATTATAATTATTCTGCAAATAAAGCACAAATTATTCACGAATTGCTCATTGAATTTGAGGTTACACTTTGTTTACTATCGATCAGATGTTTTTAAAACAGTTCGAACGCAGCTGACTGATTCAAAGTATTGTCAAATGTCATGCTGGCTTCACGCAGGATATAATGCCATCTCTAAAAATTATAAAACTATCAATAAAGGACCAAGAATTTCAAATAAAAAAAATAAAATGTATGTATTATCGTTGAAATTATTCATTATTAAGAAATTATATTATTGTCAGGTCTTATTGTAACTAACTAGGTCATAGCATGAATATATTATTGATAAAACGGCAGAAATAATTATAACAGTCCCAAACCTAATAAAATTGTATAAGAATATTAATTTATTAATGATTAATTCAGCTGAACCACATGGTAATTAAATCTCTTTGGCAAGCCTAAGCCAATCATAGTGCATAGAAATAGCACCAAAAAGGTGATTGTTTGAAAGCAACACATGTTAATCTACTATCAGACAACAACCCTGCCTTATCATATACACTACACATGTACATTGTATGAGAGGAACTATGTCTAGAAGATTAAGCAGTTTTAAGAATTACATAATTGAATTATTATGTAATTAAAGGAATATATTCTACTGCTTGCCACTGACGTCATGTCTACGTCACAATCGTTCTACCAATGGCAAATTTTTATGCGAATTATTACATCGAGATTCTCAGAAGAAAGGTCTAGCCAAGAAGCTGAGAGAAAAGACAGCACTTCCCTTTTGAAATCCTCACCGTTCAGATCTCTTTATAGTTACCAAGACCTATTTGTAAATTTGCGTTCGATTTTATATGTTCTATTTGTGAGCCGATATTTTAGGCCAATATATTTGTTATTTGTAAATTTATTTTTTATCAATCGATAAATTTAAAAGTTTAAAGTAAATTATCCCTTAATTAATTCGGTGAAGGAGATATTTAAATTAAAATTCCACACGTGCTGAAACCGAAGCCTGGATCCGCTGCCGATCAAACGATTTTTGATCTAAAGAAGAAAACCACGACCGCCAAGGAATTGAGTTATAAGTTTAAAAGGGGCCCCAATCTACGCTTCGAAAATATTTCAGTGCAGAAAGATATAAAATTTTCTTCGTTAAATTATTGGCCACGCCGACAAGCGCTTTTAGTTATTAAGAGCCTAGAATTTATTCAATATTGAATTTATAAGAACTTGTAGTTGATTAGCTATCCTCCGCTGCCAGAACCACGACCCCGAGCATTTTAAAAATATTCTATAATTCATTTTTCACTTTTTTTTTCAAAACTGTTAAACTTTATCAATTGTAAAATTCTGTTGAATCACGCATGGTATCATGCAAGCACAAGAACATTTTTAACTCCTTTTGTCAATGCTAAATTATTATCAACCTGTAAATCAAATTCTGAGTCTGCACTGTATGATCATATATTTTATTATATATATTTCAGTTTTGTTAATTCGCTTTCTGAGTTCGATTTTCTTAAGCTGTCAATTATTGTGTCTGATACGTTCTATACCATCAAGAACCGATCGAATACGATCATTAGAATAATTGAATTAAGCTGGATATTGGAACAGGTCTAAGTGGATGTAGCGAGTGGGGTCAGATCGAGATATTTATTCTTTGTCCTTACCTGCTCATATATCAGCTTTTATCTGTTACCTACCTCGACTTAGGAGCGAAACATATGCAGCCAGAGATATATAATTCCTACAATAGAGCTTAAAACCCGACAAGACTCTGTTCTCGAAGTATATTCTGAACGATATTTGGTCCAAATACCGTATTTTAATCCTTCAGAACTTATTAGAGACGCAGTCCCGTAAATTATCTACATCGGGATTTTTGCTCGACCTGTATGATTTGTATGCTCATTCTTCACAGGTAATAATTTTAAGGTATCCGTATTCAGTGTTTAGCGATTGCTACACTGCTTATAAAAATTTCATCTTTATACAATCTGTCATTAGAAGAATCAAGGGTGAGCGAGCGTTTAGGCCTCCCGCGATTCCGACAATTGTATTGAATCTTGTAGTGAATCAATCAGTCTGGTGTTCACTCAGCGTCCACACACGCATTGAAAAACTTATAGTCCCTACACCATTGACTCAGTACAAGATTCACCACACATATGTGAGGCGAGTAAAAAATACAGCTCCACAACATATATGGTTTTTCCATTGACTAATTTTTGGAAGGCATACAATTACAGATTTATTTATTTCTTGCCTGGTAAGTTAGATAGCGATCGTCTATCGACCTCAGATAAGATTATATGTTTCTACGGTGATAGGAGCTATTCCGTTCTTGTACTGCCTAGAACAAATTTATTTTGTATTTTGAGGGCTGTACGATCATTGGTACGTTACACTATTTATTTAATAATATAAAATAATAATTTTTGAGGTAGGTTCTTTGGTACTTACTAGTCGGCCACCTAATAATGACCAGATATTTTGGTGGTGGGATTGGAGTTAATCTCAATAAAATTGTTATCTGCAATGAAATGGTTTACCTTACTTACATATTCGTCCTTATCCATTATTACTGTAGTGCATCCTTTGTCATCTTTCAAAATCATCAGGTCATTGGTTTTCATCTTCTTCTTCAAACTCTTCATGATATCTGCCGTCTTGTGATCTCTGGTCGAATTTCCTTTGTCTTTTCTCGAAGAATTTATTATGTCAGCACATCTGTTAGTTAGTATTTTGTTCTTTGAGGCTTCCCAATTGCTATTGTGGGGTGGTCTTATTTAAATGCCTCACTGATGTATAAAATCTTACACTGAATCCTCGGTGTTGTAATCTCAAATTTATAAGTATGTGGATGAATTCTACAGAGCACCAGACTGAGAGATTCAATATAAGATTTAATTAATAGTCCAAATCGCGGGAGGCACAAACTCCTGCACACCCTTGATCTGTTTAATGACTATCTCTATGAAAATAGTATTCTTTGCAAGTATACGTCGTAGTGTAGCAATTGCTGGACACCAGATTCAGAGACCTTAAATTATTACCTGTATTGTGGACAGTGCACAAAATCAACAGGTCGAGCAAGGAACTTGGTGAATATAATTTGCGGGATTGCGCCACTAATGAATTCCGACGGTCTAGGCTAGGTTTGATATACCAAATGCCGTTCGGAAGATACTTCGCGGACAGAATCTTTCGTAGTTTCAGGCTCTATTGTATGATTCTTTACGCTGTAACTGTTTCTGCTCTGTGGTAGGAACTTTTATTCCTAAGTCGATGAAGGGCACAGATAGAAGCTAAGATATTAGCAGGTAAGGACAGAGAACGTATGATCTCGATCTGACCCCACTTAATACCTCCACTTAGATCTGTTCCTTGAACCAAATTTGGATAATTTTTTCAATGATCGTTTTTTGATCGGTGCTTAACAAGTACAAACGTGCCAAACACAAAATCTGAAGGGCTAAAGAAATAATCGAACTCAGGAAGTGAAGTATTAAATCGAAATATAATGAGCAGTAATAATAATTAATAAACAGTACAGTTTCAAGATTTGATGAACAGGTTTTGAATAATTTTCTGCTGACAGGCTTATTCGAATTAGTGGGATTGTATGTTGCTGGTCTATCATGCACGTTCTTTTTACAAAGTTTAAAATTCTTAAAGATAAATTATAATTCCAAATGATTTAACTAGAAAATATTACAATATGTGAAATTTAATCAGGGTCGTGGTTCAGGCAGATAAGGACAGTTAAACGACCACAAAACTTACAATTATAATTCAGTACACTTATCTTAATAGCGATTTCGACGTGGCCAGTTTATTAGCGGAGTAGTAAATGAAATGAATAAATGTATGGTGGTTTCTTTGAATTAATTTCGATTCGATGGTTCGTCCCAACTTCAATCTTCAGTACATGGGAGATTTTCTTTATGAATGAATTATTTCCTTCACTAATACAAAATGAATAATAAAATTTAGATTCATGGAAGTAATCGATTGATAGAATAATTTTACAAATATAACGAATAATATTACTTCAGATATAGGCTAACATTTAAAATACATAAAATTAACAAATAAGAATCTCACTAGAAAAACTTTTGATAACTTTTGAGAACAAGGTCTTTACAGTGCAGGCATTGAAAGGAAGTAGTGTCTCTCGAAAACTTTTGTTGAGCAGTTCCGTCTTACTTAATTTTCATAGAGTTATGCTATTGGTGGAAATAGTATGACGTATACATCATGTCAGAGATGAGTAAGATAATAGTTTTTGCTTTACATTAAATAAACTAAATTATCTGCTTTTATAAGTAATTTAATTCTCTTCATATTTCTCCTTATTCAACATACAATGTGTTACCGCATATGATAAGGCCTTTTCTAGTTGCTGATAACAAAAATAGAATATCATGTTTGAATATATCTTTTTTGGTGTCATTTTTGACCTATGATTGGCCTACAGAGATTTTTACATCAGTCCATGCGGTAGATTCTATAATAATTATTATATAATATTAATATTTCATACAAGAGATTCTTATTACATTAATAAAAAAAATGAATATTATAATTCTTATCAATGATAATGCTTGTATCATGTACATGCTCACTTTTATAATATTCAACATGTTGTATACTTCCATCAATACATTATTCTAACAATAATAAATATATTCTCATTTGAAACTCTTATCCTTATTACAATAATTATTGGTTTTTAGAAGTATTTATAATAATATCATCGTTTTGAAACGTAAGTTCATCAGCACAAATAATTCATTTTGACTAATTTCTTGACTGCATTCAAAACAGCTGTTCACTAACATAACAAAGTTGTAACCTCTAAATTTGATGGTTGACCATAAACAATTTACAAATTATTTGCAATAAATTATAATTTTTAATAAATAATTCTTCCAAAATATTCCGTATATAACAGTGCTCTTATCTCAGTCACAGCTGTTGATAAGTGTAATCTTCATTGCTATCAGGTAACATTACATTTGATACTCTTCCTAGCCTCTGACAATAATAATATCTTCTATTACTTAGATTTATTTCATTTCATGGTCTCAATAATTTTAAGATGTCACACTATCAATGCTGCATGCTAGTCGTTCAAGTTGTTGGTTATCCAAATAGCTATGACTACTGTATTTGTTACCTCGTTCTAGTAACTCTGTCTCTGAGGATGAAAATTGGACTTGTGAGAGATTAGCTACCCTATCAGCAAACTTGTGTTGATGTTGAATGATAGGCCTATTATTTAGAAATGGGCCTCCTTGACAGGATTCCTTTCTAAACAAACCCTATCCCCCCTGACATGGCTCCGTTTCATTGACGACATATTCCTCATATGGCCTCATGAACATGATACCCTCTTCCATTTCCTCAATCAACTCAACTTCAACTACTCTGTCTCCTTCACCTGGAATATCTCTGAATCCTCCATCAACTTCCTAGATGTCAACGTAATCCTTTCCAACTCCAATGCCTCATCCAACAATACTTCACCAAATCCTCCCACACTCAACAGTTCCTACACTTTGAGAGTTGCCATCCCTACCACATCAAAAGATCCCTCCCACGTTCCCTCTCAATCCGAGGCCAAAAAATTGCAGTGATCCCCACACCTTGACCAGTACCTCAAAAAACTCCACCAATCCCTCCTGAAATGTAACTATCCTGAAAGGTTGTTTCAGAAACAAATCTCCTCCAAAACAGACACTAATTCAACCACAAAAATTCTCAAATCCCCAAACTCCAAAGCTCTGTACTACCTACTTCCCTGGAATCGAAAACCTCAAGCCTGTCCTTAAAGATCTGTTCATGTCGTCTCCTCCAATCCCTCTACCAAACCCTTTCCAGCAACCAACCACCCTCATTTACAAGCAGCCTCTCAACCTCAAAGAATTTTCAATAAAAACCAATTACTCACCTGATGAAATCCCAACTCCACCTGGTACCCTACCTTGCGAACGCCCCCGCTGTAAAACCTGCCTATCACTAATCCTTTCATTTCCTTTACCAGTTCTATCACCAACTACACCCATCAAATCCATCAATCCAGTAATTGCATCTCCAAAAATTGCACCTCCTTTAATTTCACCTCAAAATTCTACCTCCTTTCTGCAACTTTGTCCTGCCTTTCACATAGGTGAAACCACCACTGCCTAAACCTCTGGATCAACAATCACAGGGCTTCCTTTAAAAATAATACTTCCCTACCCATCCCCACCCATGGCTCTGAGCACAACAAGAACTTTGACCAATGCTTCAAAGTCAAAGTCCTTGCCACTCTCCCTCCACAACCCCCTCCATAGATGACAAGACGAAAGAATTGGCTTTTATTTGTGTGCTTGAAGCTGCTTCCAGTCCTGGTCTTAACAGACAGCAATAGTACCATAACTATCAACTCCACACCAACTGTCCAATTAAATTGAAATACATTCCATATATAAGGATTTCACAGCTATCAAATATATAAAATTTTCAATAAAAATTAAATTAAAATTAAAATAAAAAAAAATAATTCCAATTCAATTCCATTTCCTAATTTTATTCTACTTCATTTCGGGTTTCTAATTTCAAATCTTCTCTTTTCCATCAATTCATAATCTACACCTTTCCTTATCCATAACCCACTCAAATTTGAAATCTTCCGCTTGAAATAACCATCATGGCCCACCAACTAATCCCATATGCTCCTTCAATCAGTGCGCCTCCGTTCGTCTGTGCTCTATGGTCTACACAACATCTCTACCGGGTCTCTGTGGTCACGACCGTTAGAATTTCAATCTGCACCACTCCAATTCCTGGTTGATTGACAAAGGGGCCCAGCTCCCGAAAATCTCGTTTAAATGTAAGTTTGGAGTGTTTTAATCTATCCGTGTCGTGTGTCATCCTGTTTATATTT
>NW_024094485.1:0-9517 GCF_014356525.2 Nilaparvata lugens
CAATTATTTCGTCGTCTGTTGGTGATGGAGTGAGTGAGCGAGTTCATGTGTGTGGGACTGTGTCAAAATTATGACTCAGCTGTTGAACTTTTGTAATCATTCTATCAGGTACTTAGTGCCGGTTGCAAAAAAACCGGGTTATTTTCAATCCTGATTATTCAATAGATCCATCTTTATGAAATGGTCTTCTCTGATTTGGTTCCGTGAAGTTATCAGGATTAAAATTCAAACCGCTTTTGTGCTACTGGGCCTTGGATGTGATGGAAATTTTTGCATTCCTCTGGAATTAATCTCAATTACTGTGATAATATACGAACATTTTTGTATGATGTTATTATAATTCCTTCTTCGTAATAAATTTTTATGCTTTTGTACTCCAGAGCGAAGCTCGGTCCCCGATATTAGGAATAAAACAATATATTTCGATTATTTTTAGTATTTTGTTTCATGATATATCTTGGAATATTTAGAATGAATCACACTCATTACGTGGTAAGTGAAGTTAGATGAGTTGGTAACTCATCAAACGCGTGTTATCCAAGTGCCGGCAAATTCAACTAGTCGAAGAACGAGCACCAGGTTAGAAGGCATTAGATGGGCGTGAAGAAGCAGGTTCGGCTGTTAAGGAGGCTTTCTCTCTCCACAAGGATGTTCAGTGTAGCTCATATATCGCCGGCCTGTCCTGCTTCAAATCCTCCACTCACTTTTCCTAATCAGGGCTTTTTGGCCACCGCAAAACCCTCTTACCGCCTTTATCACCCTTCAACGCCTCCCGCTTCTTCTTATTTTTCTTCCTGCTGCTGCTGCTGCTGCTGATGATGATGATGATGCTGTTGCTTAACGACCTGGGCGACAACCGCAACAACAGACTTTCCTTTCTCTTCTTTGATCCACAATGGGCAACAACTGAGACATGTCGCTTCACCTAACACACTTTTATCGACTACTGCCTTCTTCATTACCCTCAATTATCTTTCTGGACTCTGCTTTGGTGAACTTCAAGATACCTTTCTATATTGACAGTCAATTTCTTTGATTTTTCAAGCTGTTGGGCTGCACCCAACCTACTTCCATAGATATCCGTTCATCATGGAACAGAATTATCGTCCTATTTCATTTTTGTTAATTAGGCTGGCTACAAACGTGTTACGTTAGTCATGAGCAATCAATCTGGGAGAGACCATTGTTCGAGCACACCTGTCCTGAAAGAGCACACTAACAGACTCGTAGAGAGGGTACTTCCAAGGGGGCCCGGCGACCAGGTGTCAATGAAGAAATATATTTTTGTTTGTAACTGTGTAAGAAATAAGAAACTACGAATAAGATGGAGTTATATGATGAGCTATTGATAAAATGACTAAAGCAGCAATACAAATGCAGCCCAACTAAAATAATAATTTCTCAAGGTTCATGTTTTCTATGTTTCAATGTACACCATCATTGGAAGTGTGACTTCTCGGTTTACAGCTGTTAAGAGAATCAATAAAATGTTCAGTTTTGTGTGGATGTATCCGAAGCTCGAAACAGATTAGCTGTATGTAACCAGATTAAAAGATGGACTGCACTGTAAAAAAATGATGTTGTTGAAGAAGAGCTCATTTCAGAGATGGGACATTTAAAAATCCAGCCAGCAAACTTTGGTGCCAACCTGGAACCTAGAATTTTTTAATCTCCTCGTTCAACAGACGATTTCCAGCCTTTTTCCCAGTGTGATGATTGCTTTGAGGATTTTCTGTACTTTGCCAGTCACTGTTGCTGAGGCTGAGAGGTCATTCAGTTTGCTGCTATGTGTGAGAAATGTTCAACGATCCACCATGTCTCAAGATCACCATTCAAGCTAGGGGTGCTGGCCTTAGAAAGTGAACCAAAGCGAAAGTTGGACTTAAGCAAAGTCGTTGATGATTTTGCTAGTCGTGAAGCAAGGAAAGTTAATTTGTAAATATATGGTATATGTTCCAAATAATTAAATTTGTATTCTGTCTCACTAGTATTCTTCTGTGTTTTAATCCTTCAACATAGTTTTTGCCATATTTTCACCACATGGAACATGAATATGTGTGTAATAATGGACACATTTGAATAATTATAAAATTGATGCTATGTATTCCATTATCCTATAATGATGGGAAGAGAGAATATTCGTTCATCATAAGTGGCGTTGTAAAACATTGTGCTCGTGTGTAGGCCATTTTGGATTTCGTTTTAGTGATCAAGTAGTACTGTATCAATTATTGTATAAGTATGTAGAGGCCCGTACGGGTCTAGTCGTGGGGCCTCAACGTTAGTAGACAACTTCTGTCTACTAACTTTGGTGGGGCCTGCCACAGCCTCTCTCTACGGCCTTGCACACTAATGCTACTATGTTCACATGTACCTGAAAATCTATATGAGCTAGACCGCTCTACCTGGTCTCAAATTGAGGATTGTAAATGGAAACGCTGAAAGTGCCACAAAATGAAAAATTCATTTTTTTTAAATGTTCTGTATGCCATCCATCCCCAGTAACATAGTAAACGTTGAATGTGCCAATGATTTCATATTAGTTTGTTAAAGCCCCGATAGATGGCTCTACTAATCAATGTCCATGTACATTTGCATAGAAAATGATGTGAGTGCCGTCGGCCATTGCTCATTCCACATTTTCTGTGTTTGTTGACAGCGTTAGTTTAGGGTTGTTCCGATAACGTGAATCTTCCGATATTCGATATCGATACGATATTCAATATACGATATTGTAGAGCACAAAATTTCGCCCAGAGAGATATGAATTATACATTTGAATGGTAACAATCGGAAGATATTGTTGATCAAAAACTAAAATTCATCAAAACTGATTTTTTTCTAAAAAATTCACTCATTTTTGAGAAATCATAACTTGGTACTCATTGAAGAGAGAGAGTTCCGAAACATCTCATGTCATTCATGATTCCATAAACTAATGAAAGGTGTCACGTGGTAATTTAATACCACCAAATATTTAAAATGAACCAATGAATTTAATAGAATTTAAAATTGGAAAGAAGGTTAGACCTAGTCAAAGGATAAATCAACTTAAATCAAGTATTATTAGCGATTAGGAGTAATAGCATTATCAAAAACGATAAGAAAAACATGTATAATTGTGATTCAATAACTATGAGAACCCATTGGTAAGATCAAAAATTATAAAGCGGCTTACTTATTATTGGCGGATTATAAAAAAAAAAGTGCATGAACATTGAGGTTAGAATTATTTGTTTACATTTTGAAAAGAATTAGTCGATCTTGAATAAATCGATAATTAGTAGAATCAATGCTGAACGAATCAGCTGATTATTCGATCACCAGTATAACAGGTTGAATTATATAAATTTACTCATAAAGGATATATTATGTATACTAAAGGAAGTCAATGTGTAGAAATACGAACACCCATTATTTCTGTATAAATATTTATTATAATCTAAAAAAGCATGATAAATCAAGAGTATACAAAACTCATATAAAAACTAAATGTATTAAAATCGTATGTTATGATTTATTTATGAAATCAATTTAAGATAAACACTCCATATATTTGTATAAAAACTCTTTTTTATTTAATTTTTTCTATTATAAAGTCGAGGAAGCCCTGATCCCAAGGCAACCATTGTATTGAGTTTATTAAATTGAAGGCTAATCAAGAGTAGCTTACAGAATTATTCTTGGAAGAGACAATTTTTCTGAAAACCTCCTTCTTCTGGCTTAAGATCCCGACCTGAGAGGATGCACATGATTTAGGGTTCTTTCTTCCTCTTTTTAAAATTTTAAATCTATTAACCAAACCCTTTTTTAATGTGAATATTTGTATTAAATGTTAATTATCTGTGAACTCAGTGCTATCAAGAGTTCGTAATTTGTAACTATTCCCCATAAATATATCTTTAATTCGGAAGAAACTTATAAGAATCTGGATCACGCGCTAGCCAGCAGAGACGAAAGGAGCCTACCTAATTAATTATTGGAAATAATTAATTCAATCCACGAGACCGTCAAGAACTTCAGTTAAGTGAGTGATAAGTCAAACGAGCTCGCGTTTAGATTTTCTGCGTAAGTGGGGGAATTATTTAAAAAGCGCTATTCAATTGACTTAAATTAAATAAAAGTCACCACTGTTGAATAATATCACATAGTTCATAAGAACATTTTATAAATTTATTTGATATATGTAGGAAGCTTACTTCCACGCACGGCCCGAATTCATATAAATCCCTGAGATCTCATGTTTGAATATAATTTATTAACTATAATTTTGTTAATTGAACAAAGTATATCATATCAAACTTATAGACCGAACAGGTTTTTATTTGCAGAATTTTTATTGACTGGAAGTCTAAGTATCAGTATTATATAATATATTTATGAATTTGAAACTCACTATTGTGAATATTGGCAAAACCTGTGATAATTATTCAGATTCTAGAAAACATTTATTTAAGTAAATTATAGATATATCGAATATTTTATACACACATTTTTATGGGAATATATTTTGTGTTTTATGTCAGCATACAAACTCATAGAATTTTTTATTATATCCTCACTCATCTCGTGATATACAGTTTGAGCTGTTTTGGTACCAATAGATATTCAGCAGCACTTAAAATTGTTGAATCAAGTAATATTAATCTTATTCAGAGCACTCAATTTTTATCATCCTTTGATGATATTCATTTTATCTGCCAGAACAAGTATATTAAAAAATTATATTATAAGGTTCCAGTTATATCATATAAGGATCCAGAGAGCTTCAAGAACTGGCGTTGTAAGTTCTAAGGAATTTGGAAGGGTATATTGGTGAATACCTGTATTCACGACGAGCGTCTTAAGAATCAACTAGAAACAACTATAGTTGGTCCTGATCATTCTCTAGTGGTACATGGTTACTGATATCAGTCATCAAATATTCTTTTAATTTCCTCACTGGTATTCTTCAAGAACTTCACAGAAGCAGCGGTAAGAATTATCAATCACCGGTCATTGAACCTTATGGTGATTATTGCAATTGTAAAATTCATGTATCTCTACCACTGAGCTAGAGCTGAGGTTTGAACCCAGTAATTTTGCGAGCCGGACGGCCTTAATTTTTTGTGAATTTATTCGCAAAAGAGGGAATTTAGCGACTGCTCTTATAAATATCAATATCATCGATCTATCATGAGAGGTAGCCCTCAAAGGGCAAGGAGCACAACTTCACAAAGGCAGGAGCAAAAGTTTTTGTCACTTGATCACTCGATTTGGCGGAAAAATCTGAAATCTGGAAAAAGTGCGGAAAATACGATGTTTTTGGGACACTCGGAATCTCGCACAAGGAAATTTTGCATGTTAAAATTGGTTCTGGACTTCTCTCATGTATCCGAACAATATGCTAGAAAATCAGAACTACAAAATAAATTGCAAGCTCAAATGTGATAGGGATTGGACTAGTAGTGGAAGACAACAATAAAATCAGAATAATTTTGGATGGATTAGATTTTAAGTATGAGCTAATTCATTCGAAGTTTTGGCGTAATAATTTATTTCGGTGGTGATGTATAATAGCCAGAGTTATAGAACTGCCCTGATATGTTGGGAAATTAACCAATTCGAATGTGACAACAGAAGTAGTAATGTTTCCACAGTAATATTTCACGGATCACAAACCAGCTATTGATCGCAACCTGCATACATCTGTCATGTTTCGAGCTCGGTGAAAAACCAGTCACAAACAAAAATAATACGGCTCTCTCTTGCAGAAACCAAGGGTGCGAAAATATAATAGAGAGTACTCAAAGAAATGGAACGAGTAATCTGCTATCATTAATAGGGTTTGCTGGTGACTGGCACGTCGAATTGGATTTCACATTCGAATTGACAGGAAATTTGTGGACCAGCTGGTCAACTGAAAGATCGACCCGAGCCGAATTAATTTCATTATTATATTTGCGTTAATCAATAGGTGCAGTGTTGTGTGTGGGGGGTGTGCAGAGGGCAGCTAAAGCGGGTCAAATCGCTTTCAGTCCAGGTTATATCATTCTCTTTTACTCTTTCTCCTATTCTCTCACTCTCACTCTGTATATGATCTCTCTTTTTCTCTCTCTCCTCCTCTAATTCATCATTACAATTGACTTATAATTTATTACCATAAAATTATTTATATTTGTCAAGTTCTGCTCCTGGGAGGGGCATGAACATGCACTAAAATTGATAATTATAAACTCTTACCAATTAAACCAAAACTACAATCATAAATCATGGGCAATATTCCTCAACGTTTAATGCCCCACTGTTTTGTTCCGTAGAAAGAAGAGGACGCAAAATGAATAAGTGATTTATGATTAGAATAGTCTGATTAAATAAGATAATTAAACGGTTGTAATATTTGAGGTTATGATTCAATGATAGATATTTGTAGGTTAGATCGGTTGATGTTTGTTTAATCGAATTGTCGATATCACTTAAGTCGATGTATTGAAGCAGAATGACTAATATATGGATGGGACAGATTGAAAAAGTTAATTTGCACAGCAGAGGGTTTGACGGTCTACAAAGGTAGCCGAAGTAAGGGATCTGAGACTCTAACTTAATATGGTAGGTGGCTATAATATAGTGAGGTGGAATTAAATTCACTTTAATAATAAAATACAGTGCAACTTGAATCTGCTGAAAATAAATCCTGTTGTCACTATGATCCAACAGAGATAGTAACTTTGGAGTGAACCTTTTCTCCAAGTGATGACCAATATATCCAGAATCCAATACTTGTGCCGTAATTTGGAAAGATATTAGACCGTATGAAACAACAGGTAGAATGGCAAATCCATGCGAACCAGGTCTCTGATAAATACTATAGGTTATGTAGCGAAGTGCTGGACCAAAATAGTAAATATTTCGAGCACCGAGTTTAATTCTAACGTTGTCTATACGATCTATTACCTCTCTTTTCAACGTTGATCGGCTGATGATGCGGGATTCACTTCACCTCGGTGTAGCAGGCCGGTGGGAGTCGATTTACTATTTGATTCTGTGGGATACTCCCAATGACAGAATTTATTACTTGATAAGAAAAACGACCACCACTTACCACCAGAATAGATAATAGTCTAATGATAGATACTATACTCGCTACTGTCTGACTATTGCAAAACAGGACGTGTCCTGAATGATCAATGTGTGTCAGTCGAGAAAGAACGAATTTGGAGGTAAAATGAAGTAAATCCAGTTTAACAAAACGGTAATATGGATATATTCTGATAGATAAACTGTTACAGCAAATATGGAATAAATTAATGAACAAATTATGTGAATATAATTTTCGATAGATACAAAATAAATGTTGGTTGATAGTAGATTTGAATCTTTAATTTATAAATATTATATAGAAAGTTCGGTATTCTTCAATTAAACAAAATGAAATGGATAATAGCCCTTGGAAAGGGTCATAAACTGAACTAGTTCAACAAGAAAAAAACAAGTTAATATGAAATAGTGATTCAGAAAATAGAATAAATTAACAATTGAAATTATTCTCAGGGTGTGGTTTCGCCTAAGGAAAATAGACCTTTTAGCTAAGTACAGCGTGGATAGTTAAATGTATTTAATATTATAAAATTAATTATGATAAGTTTTTGTACCCTTAAAACTATAGTCATGACTTTTCTAACTGAACGAATTTATGCGCTGTACAATTTTCGCAGATTTATGGGGATCCCCTTTTATATTCGAACAACTTACGTAGACTTTTGTTTCCGTTTTTTGGTTTTTCGAAATATATTCGGCCGTAGAATATATCGTTCCGGCTGGGTCCTTCCACGTGGCGAAAAATGTTGAACAGACTTCACTGATATAATTTAGGGGTTTATTTAAATGAAATTTAAAATCTGATATCACAATTATTATAGGAACTTTGGAACAACTTTTTAAAAAACAGAAAACGAAGATTAAGTTACATGAAACAGAAATTAAAGCTTTTAAACAATTAGGTACGTGGACTAGGTCTGCATCCTACCGATGATCCTTGCAAAATGGCCTCGAGTCTTCCTCTTCCAATTTTCACTTCAATTTCTTCTCCAAATTTTATCTTGCCAAATTTACATATTAATTCGGGATTGGTCCGATCCTGTGACGTAACCAATACGCCGAATGGGGGTGTCACTGTGTCCAACTTTAAAG
This sequence comes from Nilaparvata lugens, assembly GCF_014356525.2. Lineage (NCBI taxonomy): Eukaryota > Metazoa > Arthropoda > Insecta > Hemiptera > Delphacidae > Nilaparvata > Nilaparvata lugens. Next base: position 8,170 of record NW_024094485.1, read on the forward strand.
CTTTAAATATGGTGAAATTCCTGGTTCGAAGTTGTTCCAAATTATTATATTTTTTTATATATTATAATAATACATAAATAATAGAATTCGTCTATGATGATATACTTTTAAATTGGTTTCAACGAACAGCTAATGATTACAAACATAGACATGCTAGTATAAGATACAGTAGACAAGATATATATGTTTATAACAATAACGAATAACATAATAAATAAATATTTCTTCCTATTTTTTTGTTTATTGTTTTTTATACGCTAGTATATCGACCCTCAAACGTTATATATGGCTAAGCTAGTTTGTTCATATATTTTCAACAAGTATATTTTTCTTTGTAGTTAAATAAATAAATTTCGGGCTTATTTGGCCTAGAAACGAAAGTATAAAATGAAAATTTTAATAATATATTATTTCTTGATCGATGTTTAGTTGACTGCCTTCTCAATTTGCTACTTGTTAATGAGCTGGCCTTGGTTTGTTTCGGGGTTATGTTACATTTTGAAACTAACCTTCAAATATAACATTACTGTTTAATCCATAGGCATATGACATATATGGTTTTTTTTTCATTGACTAATTTTTTGGAAGGCATACAATTACAGATTTATTATTTCTTGCATGGTAAGTTAGATAGCGATCGTCTATCGACCTCAGATAAGATTATATGTTTCTACGGTGATAGAAGCTATTCCGTTCTTGTACTAGCCTATGAACAAATTTATTTTGTATTTTGAGGGCTGTACGATCATTGGTACGTCACAAAAAAGTCCCTCTAAATTGAGTCGGCGGTTTATGATACAGGAACAGGATCTATGAGCGCGCAGGCTCGATTTACTCAAGTACCAAATGATTGACTCGGTATTTGCTATCTTACGTAGCTGGTCTCAATTAACTGAGCAAATTTTTGGTTCATTGAACACAAAACGGTGCAAAGTGCCCTAGATGGTGCGCAGACTCATCCGGTGCAACTTAAGGTGATAAGGTACCCCTTAATGGCACGCAGGCCATTGGTAGTACCTTTAGGAGTGAGGTCTGTCCCTCTAGTCTCCTATGAATTAGATAGAGTCAAGCTGATTTTTTCAGGTTGATCTCTTACAAAGGTGAGTGTAAACGATACTGTGATGCATTTACCTCAAAGTATAGATTTTTGGCATTTCGCCATGCATGCAATGTTTAAAACATAGATGTGACTTCAACAGTTGTCGACATCGGGTAGCTAATTTCCGGCTACTCTTCCTTCGAGCAATCAGGTGTACTGAGTTGATGTTTTCATTAGATACCGCCTGTCCTGGATGGCTCTTACACAAAAATGGACATAGAACGTTTATAACATTTAAATTTGGCTAAA
>NW_024094486.1:0-10043 GCF_014356525.2 Nilaparvata lugens
ATAGTACTACCATAGAGAAACATTAGCGTAAGTAGATATTCCATGGTATTGGGAATTTATGTCGCAACTTTTACTGTTATCTCAAGCCGTTACTGTCGATTTTTACTGTTTTGTTGGGGTAATAGTGTATGAACTGCACAAATTGAGAGACTACCAGCGTCACACAGTTGCATAGGAAAGAACTACGTGAACTATCGGCTTGGGAATAACAGAAAAGTTGTGACATAAACGCTCTATACCATGGGATATCTACTTATGCTATTGTTTCTCTATGGTACTACTATCTCCTTTCAGTTTCATGGTTTTGTTGCGGTATAAAAATAAAGATGATGACGTGGGTTATTATAAAAAATGAAGATGAATCTAAATAAATCAGAATGCATTTTCGCTCCTTTTCTCTATCAATTTCCCGTAGAATTCAGAGTTTCAAGAGTAGATTTGGTTAGAAGATATTAAAATACTGTTGTCTGTAGACATGAACATAAAAAATTCAATCCACGAAAAAAAAAATTAGCCTAAAGCTTTGATGTTCTATCAGAACAACCACCTTCAGTTTAGGATCGATGACGCAGCTCGACCTATAGTGAGGTCCTCGTTATAATGGCAGCGGAGAAAGATAGAACAACGTTGCCGATCCTCTGTCTTGTCAACGCTTCTATAGACGGCAGCTGATACAGGTTTATTGATGTAATATTAATTGTTCATTCTCATTTAAAATAGTCAATTATATTTATTAAGCAAGAAATTATATTTTCAATAATTTCATAATTGAGATGAAATATTTTGTTATTTAATTATCAATTCTTCATTGTTGAAAGACGATCTGGCAACAGAGCAAAGCGAGAAAGAGATAGCGCTATCCGCTTTGTTGAATGATAGATAAGGATAGCAATACCATTGCTTATCAAACACTGCATTTATAACGTGGACCTCACTGTAGTATCAATGACGTTCAGGGATTCAGGATACTGAACGACTCTTCGAAGAAAATGAAAAGTTGACAGATTCATTAATGAGAATAACAATGACTCACAAAGTTGGTAGGACTGATCAGGTGAGCGTTCGTTGGAATGTTCGCCAGCTGTTCAAGTCGGTTGTTTCTGTGAATTGGAAAGCCGACGTCACTTGCAGTGTGCAGTGCCTATTGCCAATTCTGTGAAATGGAATTCAAGTATTGGAGAAATCTGAAGGATGTCGACCTACACAATGCAATACTTGGCATGCATCACTTGAGTAGGCATCAAGGTGTTGGTGTTGTACTTGTTCATGAAGCGATATTTCCAGAAATAATGTCCCAGAAATGCTGAATTAAGATCTACTCGTATAATTGCACCGTTGAAACATATTTGTACATTTGTCTATATTCAGTCAGTGAATACTGTTACATTGTATTCATTATTGGTAATCTCTCTGTTTTGTTCCTGCTGCTCGTGTGCTCTTATATATTGCACCGTTCAGATAGTTATAAGCTGAAATCGTGTAAACCACGTACATGTTTCGATACTCAGGCCCACTTGCACAAAAGCCGGTTAAATTTTACCGTGATTAATTCCACGAGGAGCAATCAGAGAAGGTTTTTTTGAAAAGACGGCTTCTCTGTCTGATCGGTTCTCGTGGAATTAATCACGGTTAAAATTTAGCCGACGTTTGTGCAACTGGCACACAGTCAGCTAATACTAGAGAGGTCCATTGGTTTCATTGCTATATTCTGTGCATTCTATTCATATTTGTGAATTAAATTTTATTTTTTGTTGGAAGTTAAAAGGCGATGTTATGGTGAATAATATTCATATCATAATATTATCTTGTCTGAAGCCCAGAAGTCAAGAGACTTCTTGAAAAATGTACAAGAGAATTATTTCAAATTAATATTTTCATATTGAATGGAAACGAGTTGATGTTGTCAACAAACGCTGATAAAAGTTTGAACATTTTCAATCATCAACTAAATACAGTATTTCTCAGTTATCAGTGATGATTTAGAGAAGTTATCTTATATAAATTGGGTTTCAACTTATCCTCATTCCAAATTCCTAGTTTATTAGATTGGACTCAAAATTGGACAAAAGTCATGAAGTGAAATAAACATAACCTAATTTCTGGACAATTTCTATCTAAATTTGGGAAAGGAACAGTTTTGGTTTCAAGTCTGTTGTTCCTTTCACAATCATTCATAATTGAAAATTACATTGTACGTATCAATGTATAAATAAATAAAAAATTGATGTATTAGTGAGTTCCGGTTGTAAACACCATCTTCAATATCAAGTAAACTGAAAGCTTTAACATTGAGCTGCAGAATATAATAGTATGTAGTGTGGTCGTGTGGATGAAGCTCTACGATTGGCCGTTAGCTGTTGACCAATGGAGATTGGTCCTCACTGTCATTGGCCGTGAGCTCTATTGTCATTCTAATATACACGCCCAAGTATTCCAATCCAAGGATTCTAGTCACTTAAGCTGGGTTTACACCAAAGTTATTAACAAAATGTTAATAACTTAATCCTTATAGATTCTATTAGATTGAACGAAACTTGACAAACACATATGTTCATCATGTGTATGATAAGATATATTCAATCTAATAGAATCTATAAGGAGTAACACTTTGTTATTAACTTTTGTGTAACGCAGCTTTAGCTTTTATTTTTCTCCCATAACTCCAAATGTTCATTTAAAGTGGAAAAGAATATCATAAACCAGGAATTACGAGGTTGGATATTATGACTTATGATTATGAAGCTTTTTACTGGATGGGTAAATTGAACTCTGTCAATCTTTCGCTCAATTGAACTGTGGCTAAGCGACGTTTACTCGAGTCACTGGGTGTATTGGTGGGCATTTCTTTGTAGGTTCTCCTCAATTCTGAATGCTAAAATATAGTTCTCCATGAAATGATTTCATTTGAAGCTATTAAAGTCGTCATTGATACATGTAAAACATCAATCTGTATTCAATGGTAGGTGACGCAGTAAAAACTCAACGACACATTCATGTAATTTAACGAGTTGCGGGCATCGTTAAAAATAGCGTTAACATGGGATAAAATCGTTAAAAATAGCGTTTACATGGATTAAAATCATTAAAAATAGCGTTTTCATGGATTCCAGCCCTTATTGATGACATGACTGCGTAAATAAATGCCACCAAAAATGCGAGGGTAGCGAGGCGCGAAATTTAATCGTTTTTCGACAACAATGCCGCTATTGAAATGTGGCTCGTTCTTGATTTTTGAGTGCAATATCATTGAAAATAATTATTGTTCCAGAATAATTACATGGAGATCGATCACGTATTAACACGCATCATTTGTAGCTTTTGAAAAATTAATGTAATTTATGAGAAATGTTACCTTTTGTTTTGTCGTTTGAGATAATAATCAGACATCATAACTGGCTTATTTCCCAACAACGTTGTTTAATTGCAGGCCCTATCACCATACTTGAGAAGAATATTGCTTTCCAAAAAAATTAAGGTACCCCAATTTCTAAATTCTAAATTTCAAGGTCTCCTGAGTCCAAAAAGTGGTTTTGGGTATTGGTGTGTGTGTTGTGTTGTGTGTTGTGTGTGTGTGGTGTGTGTGTGTGTGTGTGTGTGTGGTGTGTGTGTGTGTGTGGGTGTGTGTGTGTGTGTGGTGTGGTGTGTGTGTGTGTGTGTGTGTGGGTGTGTGTGTGTGTGTGTTGTGTGTGTGTGTGGTGTGTGTGTGTGTGTGTGTGTGTGGGTGTGTGTGTGTGTTGTGTGTGTGTGTGTGTGTGTGTGTGTGTGTGTGTGTGTGTGTGTGTGTGTGTGTGTGTGTGTGTGTGGTTGTGGTGTTGTGTGTGTGTGTGTGTGTTGTATGTATGTATGTATGTGTATACGATATCTCATCTCCCAATTAACTGAATGACTTGAGATTTGGAACTTAATGTCCTTACAATGAAAGGATCCGACACGATTTCGATCAATGCGGATGGCGCATTCAAGATGGAGTAAATCTTGTCAAAAACATGTTTTTCGCTTTTTTTTCTCAAAACGGCTTTAACGATTTTTATCAAATTCAAACCTAAAATAGTCATTGATAAGCTTTATCAACTGCCACAAGTCCAATATCTGTAAAAATTTCAGGAGCCCCGCCCCCATAGATGGTTCAAGATTCAAGATTCAAGATTCTTTATTGCCAGAACAACTTTACATTGTATGAGCACGTCAAAAAATAATAACAATAATAACCACTTGTGAAATAAAAAATAAATTGTGATATAAAATTAAGCATATGATAAAGAGATCGTATAATATATGAAGATATTACAATAACAATTCGTCTTATTATTTTGTCTTAGTCTTAGGAACAAACTACAATTCATATTAATAAGTTTCAGTTTACCAAAAATAAAAGGTAATGTGGCATCATGAGCATTCATTGTAGACTGAAAATACTCATCTACCGAATAGAATGCACTCTCTGTCAATTTATTTTTTAAAATTTGTTTGAATTTATAGATTGGCAGCTCTCTAATTTCTAAGAAAGATTGTTATACATTTTGGCTTGTTGAAAAATATGGCTATTTCTTGTCTTGGAGAGTCTTATTTGAGGCAGTGGATAGATCATTGCCACGTCGGGTGGAGTAAGAATGATTGGCTCCCAGACGCAGAAAAGATTCTATATTCATTTTAACATATAGCAAGGTATGAAGAATAAAGAGAGAAGGAAACGTTAGAATTTTCAGACTTCGAAAACTCTCTTTACAAGACTCTCTGTTCTTCAAGTTATTCATACTCTCACTGCCTTTTTTTGCCAAATAAAAAACCTTTGTTGCATGACAAGAGCTGCCCCATAGACGAATTCCATAGGAGATGAGGGATTGGAAAAGTCCATAATACACAAGTAACAAAGATTCAGCATTCAAGATACTTTGAGTCTCCTAAAAGAAAAACAACTCTGGAGAGTCTCCTGCACAAATCAAGATATGAGGCTCCCACCCAATCTTCTCTCCAATGTAAATCCCAACAGTTTGACATTATTCTTGACATTAGAATCCTCAGGGGGACCCCTAAGGGAGAAGCATATATATTCAGTCTTACTCTCATTAATGACTAGATTATTTGATTCAAACCACAACTTTGCAGAGTTAAGGGCTCCCAACAGCTTAGATTTAACTTTTTCATAATTCTGGTCAGAGGATATTAATGTCGTGTCATCTGCATATAAACAGACAACGTTGGAACATTACAATACAAGTCATTAACAAAAATAAGAAAAGAAGAGGGCCCAAAATAGAACCTTGTGGGACACCTGCCACAACATCTCTAAAGCAGAACATTTACCATTAATAACAACCCTTTGCCTCCGATCAGACAGGTATGATTTTATCAGCTTCAGCTCATTCTCATCTCACTCCATAGAAGAAGAGCTTGTCATAAAGAATATCAAGGGTAAACATCGAAAGCTTTGGTGAGATCAATTAAGGCTGCTGCTACCATGTTTTTATTCTCAAAGTTTTGGAGGACAAAATCAACAATTTTCTCAATAGCCATGACAGTACGTGTTTGGGACGAAAGCCATGTTGATGTTCATACAATAAGTCATTATTTACAAAGTATTCGTATAATGCAAGGCAAGACATGATTCAATAATTTTCCCAAGAATAGGGACAATAGCTATTGGTCTGAAATTCTCTGGTTTACTCGAGTCACCCTTCTTAAAAATTGGAGTGACATTTGTGTATTTGAAACATTTAGGAAAACACCGTCCTTGAGCACTTTGTTTATTATGAAAGTCATTGGATCTATCAGACTGTCACTAACTGCTTTTATTGTGAAATTAGGAGACCAAAACATCTTCACTTTTCGGTTGATTTCAAATTCCCAATTATAGGCTTTAGATACAATTTAAACAAAAAATCCAAGTGGAAAAGATTGAGCATGAAAATCTCTACAATTGATGTTCAGTAACATTTTCACCTAAATTGATAATAAGCTCGAATTCGAGAAAATGTGATTATTCAATTGCAAACTGTTGGTAACTGTTGATTCTATTAAATCATTCACTATGGAGAGATAGCAGACCTCGTGTGTCTCCAGCGTTATTGTCCTGTCACCACTTGGCTCAGGTCTTTGTATAGTAGACTTAAGATGCGCGTGAACACTAGCGTCAGGTGATCATTTTCATAACAGCAAGGAAAGTTGTGTGAGTGCCCAACACCAAATTTTCACTGTAATTTTATCTCCAGTTGTTCTGCTTTAATCCCACTACTTGTGAGAAATCCATGGATTTCATGATCTCATTGACTGCAAATCGTTCATATTTCTTAAACCGTTGTCCTTACACCTTATATTATGATATAAGTCATTCCAACAGTTATCTCAGTATCATGTTGTACTGCAGTAATTCGATTCCTCTAATGTGGTTGGCATTCAGTACGAGCTGATATGTATGGATAATTTGTTTCAAAGCATGGCTTTGAAAGGTAAATCGATATCAGCCAACAATTGTGCTGTAGAAAATTGCTAAAGTGTACTATTGCTCTACAAAATCACTCTTGTTTCAACATGCATATCAAGCCTGCGGGTGCAATTTGTAAGGAACTAGTAGAGTTTAATCTCGGCTACATTATGAAGGTTTTATAGGGGAATATCGTGATTCGAATTACCATGGGTTGTCATCTAGTGTAGTTCAGTGAGAAATGGATTAAAATTGTGAATATTCGTTCAAATTCTTCAAATTTATTGGGAATGAGCGGGTTTCTTTAGAAATCCACGGAGTGATCCGTGGTCTAGTGGTATATTGCTTGTGTAGGAGCATAGAGATCTCAGGTTCAATGAGATCCCTCTCATTACCAAACGTTTTTTAACTAGATTACTCCCTTGTTATCGGATAGGCACGTTAAACTGTCAGTCCCGACTGAAGTATGACAGTCATACGGCCCATTGACGGCTTAAATTATATATTCAGGCGGTGGGACCTTCTCGCAAGGGACTCCCCACTAACAAAAGCCATACGAATTCACTTTACTTTAGAAATAACTTAAAATAGAAATAATAATGTTAGTGATTTGCTTATTGTAAGAATGAATAAAGTATAATAGATTCTCGGCCCAGTTTCAAACATTAGACAAAATGTCATTATCATTTCATATTAATGATGTACTTATTATTAACATTAATTAATCATTATCATTCCATGTTAATGATGTACTTATTGTGAGAATAAATGAAGAAGTGGAGTTCAATGAGAAATGAGATTCAAATTGTGAATTATTTTTCAAATTCATTGGGAATGAGCGGGTTTCTTTGGAAATAACTTTTATTTTTTTGAATTTACTTATTGTAAATGACTATTGTATTCATTATTGTAAGAATGAATAAAGTATAATAGATTCTCGGCCCAGTTTCAAACATTAGAAAAAATGTCATTATCATTTCATATTAGAGATGTACTTATTATTAACATTAATTAATCATTATCATTTCATGTTAATGATGTACTTATTGTGAGAATAAATGAAGAATGATAGATTCTCAGCCCATTTTGAAACATAAGCAACAACCATATCGTGCAGAGACTACCAACACTTTCACAGAGGAAGTTGTGTTACTTGTTACAAATAACCTGACACTGCACATAAATTATACCACGACATTTTTCGGGGATTCGTTCTCTTTTTTTTACCTGTTCAAGCATTCAAACGCTTAATCGAACATGTGAAATTTCGAAACGTATGCGTTTTCGTGTTACACATTCAAACCAGACGAAAAAATCAAAAGACAACCCAGTTAATAAAGAAGTTTTGTACAAGGTTTTTTCGTGCTTCTCACTGTTGTCGTCTGTATAACATCGTATACTTGTTCTGCTTCCTTTCTTTCTCTTTCTGTTTCTTCTTCTTCTTCTTCTCCTTCTTTTTGTTCGTATTTTTCATCTCCTTCATCTTCTGTGGCCTTTTCAACGTGGCCTCTCAGCCGCCAAGGGACACCCACGGGTGAAGTCAGTGCCGTAGACTCGATATTTCTTCCTCGTTTATTATACCTTCTCTTGTTCACAAACACAACACTATTTAGCCAACATATGCATCAAATTATCCAGTTTTCAATCACCCTCAATCAAAAACTCCACCCACAATTAACACCACTGCATAATTTCCCGAAAAACCCATCATCTACCCGAATTTCCAGCGAATTCTGCCAATTTTGGACCCATTTAAGGGTGATTAATCGTTACAGGCTTTCCGCTATTTATAGCACCTGAGCTGAAAAGAAGTTCTATAAACAGTTTATGTGTCTAGCACGGTGCTTTGTATTTTTCTGGGTTGTAATATGCGCAATTTTTTTTGGTTGATAGGAGGCAAGGTCGTTTTATGTCTCGCCTGTGAACATATTTGCGTTGAATTATTGATGCACTCCAGGGTTTTCTTGACTTTTATGTCAAGAAATATTTTGTTTTCTGTTGGTAACACAATCCTCAGGTTTATGGTGCTCTTATTTACTGAATTAGGAAGTGGATCTGGAACCAGACATAAATTTTAATAAAAATTTATTTATTTCAGTGAAGACCTCACCTTCTTTGTCTTATTGATGTGGTTTTCATCTTTCATCCGTGAATAGTTTGTCATCCAAGTAGCTCTATATATGCTCGTATATAACAGGACTTGTAAATTCCTATGTGAAAGGCATCTGTTTATAATTTGTGATGCCCAAATGTAACTTGTAACCTACCAAATCAAATCAAGTCATTCTTTATTGTCGTGAGCATTTTACTTTCCTTGCCCTATTAGATAGGTAAGGAAAGTATTGCTTTCCGAAAAAAATTAAGGTACCCCAATTTCTATACGTTTCAAGGTCCCCTGAGTCCAAAAAAGTGATTTTTGGATATTGGTCTGTGTGTGTGTGTGTGTGTGTGTGTGTGTGTGTGTGTGTGTGTGTGTGTGTGTGTGTGTGTGTGTGTGTGTGTGTGTGTGTGTGTGTTTGTGTGTTTGTGTATGAGTGTATGTGCATCTGTGTACACGATATCTCATCACCCAATTAACAGAATGACTTGAAATTTGGACCTTAAGGTCCTTACGATATAAGGATCCGACACGAACAATTTCGATGGAATACAATTCAAGATGGCGGCTAAAATGGCGAAAAAGTAGTCAAAAACAGGGTTTTTCGCGATTTTCTCAAAAACGGCTCCAACGATTTTGATCAAATTTGTACCTAAAATAGTCATTAATAAGCTCTATCAACTGCTACAAGTCCCATATCTGTAAAAATTTCAGGAGCTCCGCCCCATCTATGCAAAGTTTGATTTTGGATCCTCAATTATCAGGCTACACATACAATTTAAACAAAAAATTTCAAAGGGAAAAGATTGAGCATGAAAATCTCTGCAATTGACATTTCCACAAAATTGAAAATAAGCTCGAAATTCGAGAAAATGTTACTATTCAATTGCAAACTGTTGGCAACTATTGATTCTATTAAATCATTCACTATGAAGAGATAGCAGACCTCGTGTGTCTCCAGCATTATTGTCCTGTCACCAGCTGGCTCAGATAGTAGACTTGAGATGCGCGTGAACACTAGCGTCAGGTGATCAATTTTCTTAACGGCAAGGAAAGTTGTGTGAGTGCGCCACACCAGATTTTTTAAAATGCATTCCAACAACTTCCTGAGTATAAAGTGAAAATAGAACGCTTGCAGAGAATATTAGATTTTCTAACAGAATTTCAATCGGTGATATCTGTATTCGCCTCACTTGTTTGTGCTGTCCACGTTGCAGCAGATGATGTCGAATCGATGACATGAATCATTTTGTAGTGGGATAGCTCTAGGTGAACTAGAGACTCGACTGCACTGGATATAGAGTGCTGTCTTTGAGTCTTATACCCGGCTCACCCTGAGGGTTGAAGGTTGGGGCCGGCAACGATAAGATAGCCTTGGATGCAGTAGCTAGATTTTAGGAGTTGATAAGTGACGTCGTTCGGCCCCTCGAAATAAACTCCTAATAGCCTCTCTTATTTGGAAAGTCCAGAAAGTTGGTTATGTATTATAATTTAAACCATTTATTCATTAATGCTCATGTTTTC
>NW_024094487.1:0-8921 GCF_014356525.2 Nilaparvata lugens
ACAACTTTAGTACACACCACATGAAACTCGCAATCACTGTTCACTGCCATCTCGATAATCTCATCATTGGGCCAACATGTGGCTGCGCATAAGGACCCTTATTACTGCCTTGGCGGCTCCACCGGTTTATTACCGCGTGTCAGCGCGTTCTACTGACTGCTACAAGTCACCACCAGGTTTCTAGTGGTCGGATATCTGTATTCGCCTCACTTGTTTGTGCTGTCCACGTTGGCAGCAGATGATGTCGAATCGATGACATGAATCATTTTGTAGTGGGATAGCTCTAGGTGAACTAGAGACTCGACTGCACTGGATATAGAGTGCTGTCTTTGAGTCTTTATACCCGCTCACCCTGAGGGTTGAAGGTTGGGGCCGGCAACGATAAGATAGCCTTGGATGCAGTAGCTAGATTTTAGGAGTTGATAAGTGACGTCGTTCGGCCCCTCGAAATAAACTCCTAATAGCCTCTCTTATTTGGAAAGTCCAGAAAGTTGGTTATGTATTATAATTTAAACCATTTATTCATTAATGCTCATGTTTTCCTAGTTTTATCCCAACCTAGTAATAATAACAGTTTAGTTTGTTGAAACATCAACTTGATAAATAGCCTACTTCTAATGATAAATCTATAATAAAGGAAGGAATCGGCATGTTGGGGATAGGAAATACACAAACGACGCATAATCACGTCTCAACTACTCAACTGATTAACTTGAATGTTGCTTATAGATTCTTTATCTACTGAGGATGTTATAGGCCTTTTTAAATCGTTCAAGATCTCAGTAGGTAGATTTTGTAAAGTTTTCAGTTGCCAGGGTTCACGGGTTACACCTGCTAATGGACAATTATTTGCTCTTTAAATATGAGTGCTCTACAGTAAGATTGTAAACTTTAATTATATGTGTCTGTTTTTGCAGTGACTCAATGTGGATTGTGAAGACACAGAAGGGGACGCATTTGGATCTTGAATCATGAATGTTGAATCTTGATGCTCACAGAAAGGAAGTCAACCAGACAGGTGGGACACACAACTTAATTTACTTATTCTAGTTATAATAAGTATATACTTACTTCTTACTAAGTTAATAAACACCAACTCTATGTAATATATCTATTTTTATGATCTGGTAGTATCCGAATCGAAATACTTCTACTACCAATTGAAAAATTGCACTATAGTGTTCGATTTTGATGACACTACAGTCTAAATTTTGAATAATAGTTATTAAAAACTATTACCCACGTTTAGAGCGCTTTCGATTTTCAAATCCATTTTTAACACACATTAATAACTATTATTCAAAAATTGGACTGTAGTGTCGTCAAAAATACGAGTAGATCAAAATTGAATTATCAACTAGCAGTTGGTCATGGATAGTGAAATAGATGAGTACTATAGTGAGGTCTATAGAGTAATATAGAATCTTGGCCCACAGATATTCGTAAATTGGGAAACACAACTTTAAAAATATAACATTGAAATATTGAAATATTATTTGCAGGATTGAGACCACAATAGGAGGTATAAAGTCCCTTGATAATTATGAAAATAGAAACGTTATAGTGAGGTCCACGTTATAATGGCAGTGGAGGAAAGTAGGAGAACAACGTTGCCAATTATCTGCCTTGCCACTGCCTTCTGAAGAGGATAGCTTGGTCAATTTTACCACCAACTTTGGTCAATATCTATTGTTAGTTCCTAAAGGTAGTGGAGAAAAATAGAAGAACAACATTGCCAATAATTATACATAAATATCAGATGTACTGGTATCAGCTATCCTCTTCAAAAGACAGAGAATTGGCAACGTTGTTCTTCTATTTTTCTAGTGGAGAAAGATAGGAGAACAGTAGGGCCGATTCTGTACCTTCTATAGAGGATAGCTGATACCGTTAAGCCTATATCTGATCTGATATCAACTGTTCATTCTTGTTAAAAATAATTAATTATATTTCATTTGGGATTCCATCCCTTCCAGTTAGGCCGCAACTCCACCTCAGCATCTTCATTTCAGTGACCCCCAGTCTGTGTTCATGGGCTTTCTTAACTGCCCAGGCCTCCGCTCCGTATGTCAACGCGGGCCGCACGACACGACTGTTTTACAGATTTTGCCCTTAAGTTTTTCATTCCTTCTATCACAAAGTATTGCAGTTATTTTCCTCCAATTCATCAATTAATTTACTAGATGTGCTATTTCGTTGGCCTGTTCTCCGTCTGCATCAAAGGTTGAGCCCAGCTAATAAGAGTATAGAAACTCTAACCTGTACTAAACATGATTATTTCAAGTATGCATTGTGATGATCTATGAATTAATTTCTATTATACATTTTTCATTATCTCATTTCCATTTTCATATGATGTGTCTGATAATTCGTGAACTGTGATTCCATTCATTCATCTGTGAATTTATTATATTGTCATCCAATTTATCTATGTTCTGTTACAGGCTCTGAAAATTGATGAAATGGAACAAATTATTTGGACAAGACACTAGAAAAATTCTACTCGGTCGGTTTTGAAATCATACCTCAAGAAACTTGCGAGATCTTCGTCTGCACTGCACTAGCATTTCAGGTAATTATCCAACTAGCCTACTATTTTGTATTCATTTCAGTGACAAATATTCATTTGTACCGTAAATGAATAAATGAATAGCCTATCACAACTGAAATAGAGAGCAAACCTTTGTTTAGGAGGAAATTAAAAGACTCGAATAGTGCTTTTACAGTGCTACAGAACTTTTCGAATCAAGACAAGTTGAACTCATGATTGCTGTGTTCAGAAATAAATGTATTAATACAACGTTATATGTATGCTACTTTATTGTATATGACAATTGTAAATATTGGTGACATACTCAGTTATGCAGAAATAAAGGTTATAATTATTATCAAATACGTCCGTTCTTTAGACCTCACCGCTCGGTGAGTGGTACCATAGATATAGATAGCATAATTAGAAGTGCCATAGTAGAGGGCGTCTATGTGACGCTGGTGGTCTCTAATACTGTGCCGTTCTTACAACCTCACCCGTCCAAAACAGTAATAATTGACAGTAGTCGACAGTAGAACTTCCGTCAGGAACTCCACACTAATAAAAAGCCATTCGTATATTTGATACTGTATACTATAATATTATTATATGGGCTGGAATATACTACCACCGTTTGTATGTGTTTCGTATGACAAAAGTGTGTGAAGGAATGTCTAAAACTTGGGAATTCCAGTCGCGATGCAAATCATTCATTCATTCACTATTATAATTTTTACCACACTTGATTGTTTCTTTTCAGCCATTGGTGATAAGATGCTAAAAAAACCATGCCATTGGCGGTATTCGAACCAACAACGAGCACAACGCAGCCATAGCAGCTGCTTGAGGCCGGATTGTATTTTTAATTATTTAAAAACTATTAAACAATAGATACCAAATCCTCAAAATTGATAATAAACCAGCCTTGATTATAGTCTTGCACAGGGAACAGTCCTGTCTCCGATTCTCTTCCTAATCTACATGAATGATCTTCCCAAGTTAGAATTAAAAATGGAGTGTCAATCGCTTTTGCCGATGACACTTGATTGTTATTCAAGGGAGCCAATTGGGAGGATACTAAGAAAGCAGCAGAATCCGGGCTCAAAATAGTGAAATCCTGGTTCTACTTCTTCCTCACCCCTGTTTCTCTTCCCGATATTTTCAATGCATGTTAGTTAACATAACTAAGTTGCATGTTATCCCTTTATGATTTTCTTGCATTATTGTTAGTCATTGAACACTCAGCATCTGTGCTCAGGTTTTTTCAAACCTTGCAGGGAACCGTTCGGCCCCTCGAAATAAACTCCTAATAGCCGCCTCTCTTATTTGGAAAGTCCAGAAAGTTGGTTATGTATTATAATTTAAACCATTTATTAATTAATGCTCATGTTTTCCTAGTTTTATCCCAACCTAGCAAATAATAACAGTTTAGTTTGTTGAAACATCAACTTGATAAATAGCCTACTTCTAATGATATATCTATAATATAATAAAGGAAGGAATCGGCTTATACATGTTGGGGATAGGAAATACACGAACGACGCATCATCACGTCTCAACTACTCAACTGATTAACTTGAAATGTTGCTTATAGATTCTTTATTTACTGAGGATGGTTATAGGCCTTTTTTAAATCGTTCAAGATCTCAGTAGGTAGATTTTGTAAAGTTTTCAGTTGCCAGGGTTCACGGGTTACACCTGCTAATGGACAATTATTTGCTCTTTAAATATGAGTGCTCTACAGTAAGATTGTAAACTTTAATTATATGTGTCTGTTTTTGCAGTGACTCAATGTGGATTGTGAAGACACAGAAGGGGACGCATTTGGATCTTGAATCATGAATGTTGAATCTTGATGCTCACAGAAAAGGAAGTCAACCAGACAGGTGGGACACACAACTTAAGTTACTTATTCTCAGTTATAATCAAGTATACTTACTTCTTACTAAGTTAATAGGTACTTACGTACAACTTAATAGTTGCTACAGTACCCTTTTCTGGCTATCAAGTTTGTTAGTGGCTCAATTCAGGGCAGTATTTTATCACCAACTCTATGTAATATATCTATTTTGATGATCTGGTAGTATCCGAATCGAAATACTTCTACTACTAATTGAAAAATTGCACTATAGTGTTCGATTTTGATGACACTACAGTCTGAATTTTGAATAATAGTTATTAAAAACTATTACCCACGTTTAGAGCGCTTTCGATTTTCAAATCCATTTTTTAACACACATTAATAACTATTATTCAAAAATTGGACTGTAGTGTCGTCAAAAATACGAGTAGATCAAAATTGAATTATCAACTAGCAGTTGGTCATGGATAGTGAAATAGATGAGTACTATAGTGAGGTCTATAGAGTAATATAGAATCTTGGCCCACAGATATTCGTAAATTGGGAAACACAACTTTAAAAATATAACATTGAAATATTGAAATATTATTTGCAGGATTGAGACCACAATAGGAGGCATAAAGTCCCTTGATAATTTTGAAAACAGAGACGTTATAGTGAGGTCCACGTTATAATGGCAGTGGAGGAAAGTAGGAGAACAACGTTGCCAATTATCTGCCTTGCCACTGCCTTCTGAAGAGGATAGCTTGGTCAATTTACCACCAACTTTGGTCAATATCTATAGTTAGTTCCTAAAGGTAGTGGAGAAAAATAGAAGGACAACATTGCCAATAATTATACATAAATATCAGATGTACTGGTATCAGCTATCCTCTTCAAAAGACAGAGAATTGGCAACGTTGTTCTTCTATTTTTAGATAGGAGAACAGTAGGGCCGATTCTGTACCTTCTATAGAGGATAGCTGATACCGTTAAGCCTATATCTGATCTGATATCAACTGTTCATTCTTGTTAAAAATAATTAATTATATTTCATTTGGGATTTCATCCCTTCCAGTTAGGCCGCAACTCCACCTCAGCATCTTCATTTCAGTGACCTCCAGTCTGTGTTCATGGGCTTTCTTAACTGCCCAGGCCTCCGCTCCGTATGTCAACGCGGGCCGCACGACACGACTGTTTTATAGATTTTGCCCTTAAGTTTGTCATTCCTTCTATCACAAAGTATTGCAGTCATTTTCCTCCAATTCATCAATTAATTTACTAGATGTGCTATTTCATTGGCCTGTTCTCCGTCTGCATCAAAGGTTGAGCCCAGCTAATAAGAGTATAGAAACTCTAACTTGTACTAAACATGATTATTTCAAGTATGCATTGTGATGATCTATGAATTAATTTCTATTATGCATTATTCATTATCTCATTTCTATTTTCATATGATGTGTCTGATAATTAATTGGTGAACTGTGATTCCATTCATTCATCTGTGAATTTCTTATTTTTTCATCTAATTTATCTATGTTCTTTTACAGGCTCTGAAAATTGATGAAATGGAACAAATTATTTGGACAAGACACTAGAAAAATTCTACTCGGTCGGTTTTGAAATCATACCTCAAGAAACTTGCGAGATCTTTGTCTGCACTGCACTAGCATTTCAGGTAATTATCCAACTAGCCTACTATTTTGTATTCATTTTAGTGACAAATTTTCATTTGTACCGTAAATGAATAAATGAATAGCCTATCACAACTGAAATAGAGAGCAAACCTTTGTTTAGGAGGAAATTAAAAGACTCGAATAGTGCTTTTACAGTGCTACAGAACTTTTCGAATCAAGACAAGTTGAACTCATGATTGCTGTGTTCAGAAATAAAAGTATTAATTCAACATCATATCTATGCTACTTTATTGTATATAACAATTGTAAATATATGATTGTTATGGTGACTTACTCAGTTATGTACATGCAGAAATTAAGCATATTTTTAATAACACAGTGTTATGATGTGGCAATTTAATATCTGGGTAGAATGGATCCCTGCAAGCCATTTTTTAAAAATATACAGCAATTTGACTCTTCACTGTTTATTAATGCTGCAGGCTCTTACTTTTCAAAGATATCTTGAATATATTAGATCTAATATGCGATCTACATGAGCACTTTACTAGAGAGTGTATTCAAGTTGATACCGGTCAGGCTTTTTATTCGGTTGAGGAGATGTTAACTGGTGAAATTCCATTATAATATTGTTTGAATGCCAGACATTATAGTAATCATCGGTTAAAACATGACATGATAAATTGACGGTAGGTACCACATATACTGACTGTGTAGAAAACATATACTCCCTATGTTACCTATGTATTACCTTGACTTGTTAGCCTATAATGTGTATTATTTTGTGTTACTAGTTTCTGTGTTTGTATCAACTATTCATATGACTACTCGTACAGTCCGGGTCCTGTAGCTTTTTTCTTATCGGTGGAGGGCCACTAGACTTCAATACTACCCTTTCAAAAACATCCAACATTTTTGAAAATGTATCTTTTCATAAGCAACAGAAGCTCTTTTTCATCTTTTCAAAAGCAACTTGTTGCATCCGAAAAGATATACAAGGAGCATTTCGGAGTTACGTCCTTTTAGCACAACACAGCCTGTCAGCTGACATTCGTTCAACAAGCTCTTTCCATTTTTGGTGATACGTTGCAACTCTCTGATTCATGAAGAATTTCTGTGTGTAGGGAACTTCCTCCATCTAGGCATCTAGGGTCTCTAAAGCCTGATGTTTTTGCAACGCCGTAATTATTTCCTTGCCTATATGCCGTTTGCAGGGTTTGTTGGAGGCGAACGACATCCACAACAATGGGATAGCGGGGTTCGGGCGCCAACCCGACAGTGACAGTGGTGCACTGCGAGATCCACCACGGACAGACGGGTGGCTTGTACGGGCTCGGCCAGTTCATCGACAACCGCATCCATTCCCACAGCAACCCCACCGCAACGAGATCTACAACGGCCATCAGGGTGGCGTCTTCATCTTGGGCGAAGGCCGCGGCTTGATCGAGCATAACAATATCTATGGTGAGTGAATTGCAAACATCACTATGTTATGCCTAGTCCTCAGTCGCTGGCCCGCGTTGGTCTTGCCATCTACACTGCAATGTGGCCAGTGCCCAATCAAGGCCAGCGTCAAACAATACATGCACAATGGAAACTCGGCTAGAATCGTGACGTCAAAATCCGCCATCTTGAAAGAAAGCCAATCTAGCCAGTGCCGCCCAGAGTGGCAATGATTTAGCCAGTTCTTCTGTCCTATTACATCAGCTGTTCAACTTTGTCGCCTTGACAAAATGTAGCTTGTATCAGAATTTATAAGAGTTTTTCCAATCACTTGATAAATCAAAATTATTCATTATATCACAAATATTTTATTCGATAATTTATTAGATACTCATTTACACAGAAAAATCAGCAAAACAAACGACAAAACAGGCATTGGTTGACTGGTGTGGATGGGTGGTTTGGCCTTCATTGGCCTACGGTGGGGGGCTGGCCTCCGCTCGAGAAAAATTGGAGCGATGGCCAATGAAGGCCAGCGCTGGCAAACTACCCATCGACACACTGGCGGTGGTCATCATTGGGCCAACATGTGGCTGCGGCATAAGGACCCTTATTACTGCCTTGGCGGCTCCACCGGTTTATTACCGCGTGTCAGCGCGTTCTACTGACTGCTACAAGTCACCACCAGGTTTCTAGTGGTCGGTGATATCTGTATTCGCCTCACTTGTTTGTGCTGTCCACGTTGGCAGCAGATGATGTCGAATCGATGACATGAATCATTTTGTAGTGGGATAGCTCTAGGTGAACTAGAGACTCGACTGCACTGGATATAGAGTGCTGTCTTTGAGTCTTTCAACCCGGCTCACCCTGAGGGTTGAAGGTTGGGGCCGGCAACGATAAGATAGCCTTGGATGCAGTAGCTAGATTTTAGGAGTTGATAAGTGACGTCGTTCGGCCCCTCGAAATAAACTCCTAATAGCCGCCTCTCTTATTTGGAAAGTCCAGAAAGTTGGTTATGTATTATAATTTAAACCATTTATTCATTAATGCTCATGTTTTCCTAGTTTTATCCCAACCTAGCAAATAATAACAGTTTAGTTTGTTGAAACATCAACTTGATAAATAGCCTACTTCTAATGATAAATCTATAATATAATAAAGGAAGGAATCGGCTTATACATGTTGGGGATAGGAAATACACAAACGACGCATCATCACGTCTCAACTACTCAACTGATTAACTTGAAATGTTGCTTATAGATTCTTTATTTACTGAGGATGGTTATAGGCCTTTTTTAAATCGTTCAAGATCTCAGTAGGTAGATTTTGTAAAGTTTTCAGTTGCCAGGGTTCACGGGTTACACCTGCTAATGGACAATTATTTGCTCTTTAAATATGAGTGCTCTACAGTAAGATTGTAAACTTTAATTATATGTGTCTGTTTTTGCAGTGACTCAATGTGGATTGTGAA
>NW_024094488.1:0-10144 GCF_014356525.2 Nilaparvata lugens
TATGATTTATGACTTCCTGGATCATACCATCACATTCTCATCCAAATGGACTGTGGACTCTACATAAATTGCATTCTAGATCTAACGATAATTTATTATAGATACATGATGCCTTCTTCCTACTTCAAAGCAGGCTACTATGTAGATCAACTTGAAAAGTAAAAAGGACCAGTTAGGTAGTAGTTTTAACTATCAAATTTGACAATACCTTTTGAAGTACAACTGATTTCAACCCCTCCTAGGTAGGTGCTTAAGGTTGCAAGTCGAATATTTTAAATGTACACACCCATTGTGCGATATATCAATTTGATTTTAAAGGCTTTTTAGAACAAGAAAGATGACATTGATAAAATAATGTTCTATGATACTTGTAATCAAAATAGCAGCTGATTGAAGTTTTAGTTTTTAAGAAATGAGGGGTTGTAACTCAATATTTTAATTGTTAACAACCATTGTGTGGTACATCATTTCATATGCCTTTAAAAATGTGAAAGATTACACCAATAAAAGTTTCTATAATACTTTTATCCAAAATGGCGGCTCATTGGAATTTATCAATTAGGTACCTATTTCTCTAAAAACTAAAACTTAATCAGCCGCCATTTTGGATAAAAGTATTATAGAATATTTTATTGATGTCATCTTTCTTGTTTTAGAAAGGCCTTTAAGATGACGTACCACACAATGGTTGTTTGCATTTAAACTTACATCCCCTAAGTCACCCCTAATGAGGGTTAAATTCAGTTCTACGTCAAAGCTACCTAGAGTATTAGATTTATCCTGAGTCTCCATTTATTGAAGGTTCCCAAACATATGACTCACTCTACTGTATATTATATTTTATAGTATATAGTTTGCTTATTCATGAGCAAATAAAATTGTCCAGTTTTGCATTTATTATTTATTTAGACAGTCACCACGCCCAGCCTGAGATGTGAGAATGGTACACAAACTATAAGTAATTTTCAGTTCCTTTGACATTGCAAGGCCACGTGCGTGATCTTCCTCCTTTATCTCTCACTCTATTTCCATCGTACTCTCTCACTCTCTCTCTCTCTCATTCCTGCTAGTCTCTTTCTTGTTCCTCGATTTAAATTTCAAGGAAACACCCAAACGTTTGTCGACCACAGACTCACAGAGTGTCTGATTGTATGGTCTTTGATGCATTCATAACTATATAACTTGGTTCACTGAATCAGTCAGCATTCCCATGAATAACATAAGCTCTTCCTAACCAGCAATACTGATATGGTGAGGTCCACGTTATATGGCAGTGGTTTGATTAGTAATGGTATTGTTATCCTTGTCTATCATTCATCAAAGTGATAGCGCTATCTCTTCTCTGCTTTGCGCTTTTGCCAGATCGTCTTTTAACAATGTAGAATTAATAATCAATTACAAAATATTGCATCTCATTATAAAAATTCATTATGAAAAATATAATTATTGCTTAATTAACCGAGCGAAAAGAGGTCTAAGATTCAAGTCGACGGTGGCATTTCTCTTAATGTTTCAATGTTAATTGTTTTTATGTTGCGCATTTACGGCGAAACGCGTAAAAGATTTTCATGAAATTTGACAGGTATGTTCTTTTTTAAATTGCGCGTCGACGTATATACAAGGTTTTTGAATTTTGCTTTTAAGGATAATATAAAAAGGAAAACGGACCTCCTTCATCGCCAATATTAGAGTAAAAATCAGATTATAGAATATTCATCATAAATCAGCTGTCTAGTGGACTATAATACTACCCGTTCAAAAACATCGAACATCTTGAAATGGTATCTTTCCATTAACGTTAGTAGACAGTGACTATAATACTAGCCGTTCAAAAACATCGAACATCTTGAAAATTGTATCTTTCCATCAACGTTGTAGACAGTTGCAGCCAGACCTGATAACAGCGTTCACACTCACATCCGGGACGGCACGTCACGGTACAATATAGGACAGAAAGCTCTATGTTTTTTAGGATTTTTCTAGACATTTTTAATTGATAAATTATTATTAATTTTTTATAAAAACATAACAACAGGTCAATGTAACTCACTGAGCGCGAGGTCTACTGTTCACAGAAACTACTAGTAAAATATAATTGATTATTTTTATCGAGAATGAACAGTAAATATTACATCAATAAACCTGCATCTGCTACCGCCTATAGAAGACAGAGGATCGGCAACATTTTCTCCTATCTTTGTCCACTGTCATTATAACGTGGACCTCACTATAGTTTAAAGTGTGGACCACCAAACTCGCACTAAGTAGCCCTATGTATTAACAAGGGATTATCTCTAAGTAGGAATTTGTAAAGTAAAGAGTATCATTACAGTCTATTCATACTATAGTGAGCCCTGCAGAATTCGCCCATAAACTAGTTTAATGCTTTGAGATTCGCAAATTGTAATTATACCATGTGAATTAATAGAAATATAAGTTTACTCAGCAGGGTATCAATAAATAAGTCAGAATGCCAAAAAGCAGTTGCAATCACTTGTCGGCACATAAAGGGCAGTCAGTCAGTGTGATAACTCCCAAAACACAAATCAGCAGTCAGCTTGATGATAAAGCACTAAAAACAACAAGGACAAAGAAGAGTCTATTTCGTTGGCCAACGAACTCAATCTTATAATTGTTTATAGAATTTGTGTTGAACATTTGAAGTTGAAAGCAATTATTGAAAGTAGCCTAATCGTAGAACAAACCAACAAACAGACGACTCGAGGCTCTAAATCATCAGTACAATAACTCACTACACTGGTTCAACTGATAATTATTTTTTCTAATAAACGTTCAAAGCTCGTTCAGTTTATTTTCACACACACATACAAGTACAAGTGTGATCCTGTTATATGGAAAGATCCTGTTATGAACGAAAGAGTGAGAATATTCTTGTTGGTTAATGAACTTAATCTGTAGAATCGTTCCAAGAATAATGTCGATTGATCAAAGCTTTCTTCAGTTATCGTAGAACATACGAGATAAAGTCAGAGTCAAATCTGGGACTTTGCGACGCTGCACATCTAAGCAACGTTCGTAGAATCCTTTGACTAGACAACTTTCATAAACAAGTCATAAAAATAACTTCTCATATTAATCACAAAGTCAATTCATAGAGTATAATATAGGGTATTTATTTCAGAATTCAACAATTTATTATAAAAGAATGAAAGATACGCTAATGTTACTGTACAATCATGACTGTTAACTATTATTGACTTGAAAAATAATAGATTCAACCTTGCCATTATTTGATTCTGTTGTGAGAGCTTGTGTGCCATTAAAGTGGAATGAATTTGAAGCATATAAAATCCAAAACTATGTTGACATAGGTGAGGCCACATTTATTAGCATTACGCTTACCCAATGTACAACAGTACTTGAAAATTTACAATAAAAATGAAAATTTGAAAATTTAAGCGAACAGTATAAATTCAAATGTCTATAATATGCAGCAATGTCCATAATATAACTTGAAATATTTTCATGATAGTTCCCCATAAATCATAGTGACTTCGTTTACAAATTGAAAAAAACGTGCTTTTATAAATAATGAATTTCATATGTAACTGACCCCAGGTTCTCAAAGTCCTGGTTGCTGTAATGATATAGTTTTTAGAAATACACTGTACACTTTTTAGTAAGTTTGTAAGAACAAGGCGAGAATGATCCCATTCCAATTTAAACAAATATGCCTACTAAAAGGATAGAATTATTTGATTGTTGTCACTTACGTCAATCAGAACGATCTCCGAAAAAGATCCAAAACACTTACTGTCACAAGCACTTCAGGCGCGCCAAGTCAAAGACTGAAGTCACTTTTGATTTGAAACACTCGCTCCTCGGCAACTTTTTTCCCTTTTTCAGACTGAAATTTCCCTTTCAATTCTGCGCTACACGCCTTCCACTGTATTTTACATACGAATTACTTCCAGTTTCGGTATAATAATTATTGCGACTGACTTTTTTTTACATTTTCACATGGTCTGGGATGAGTGTGTTCCAAGAAAAGTTTGAGACTTATCCAAAAACGGGAAAATTAGAGTATGCATTAGAGTATGTAAATTACAGCCCTGAACGGCAGGCGCGGATACAGGACCCTTGGGGGGGGTGATTAAGGTGGTCCCCCCCGTTCGACTCACCCCACCCGTAAAATTGTTCAAGTTTAAAAAAGCATTATTTGTTAATATATATGATTAGATTTTGAAATTGTTCATTAAAGTGCAAAGGTCACGATACTATTTCTGCACAACAGTAGTAACTGTAGTTTTTTCGAACACCACCTGAAACTCATGAAAAATCGTGCTTCAAATTACACTTAAATAAAATACTCTCCGAACACCATTACCTCGTCTCACCACTAAAACATTGACGAGAACATCAGGTTGGTAAAGAGTGCTTGGTACATTTTTCATTGACTTATAATCAATATTATCTTATTAATTTTGTCTTATTCCAGTTTCTTATTTGATTATATTGCAATCAAGTGTGACGATAAAGGGTACGCGACTAGGTGCACCCCCAACTACTTGTCCCCTAAAAACAGGTTTAAAAGGGGACAAGTAGTTGGGGTGTCAAGTAGTCGTTTACGGTCATGACTAGTGGCACTTTGGTCCAGTAGGTGTCAAGTAGTCGGGGGGGAGAACTGACGGCTACCCACGATAAAGCTATACTGAGCTCCAGGTTAGTAGTGGTTTAATAGGGTGAATTCTGGTGGGACCCATAGCTTTAGGTAGATTCCGAACCACCCACCAGGAAGCGATTTCAAACTCATATTGATATTCAACGGAGTCTGCTCCTCAAGAGCTCAACCGTCCAACGAGAAAAGCAGGCGCATGTTTCTCAATTATTACCTTACCCTAATAACTTGACTTTCACAACTTACCTACCTTAGCGATAAATAATCACGAAGCCAAACACTTGATTGGTTGCAAGAAGCTTTACCAACACTATTATTAAAATTGTTTATGAATCCGGACCTTATTACAAAAGGTTTATTCATAAAAAGAAAGGTGTACCTGAAAAAGGAGTATATTATCTATAGAGCCGTAACCTATCAGCAATGAATCCAAATAAAGATAAAGTTTGCAAAAATGCATTGGCTACATAGGTATAATGAGGCCACGTTATAATGGCAGTGTTTGGCAATGATATTGCTATCCTTGTCTATCATTCAATAAAGCGAATAGCGCTATCTCTTTCTCGCTTTGCTCTTTTGCCAGATCATCTTTTAAGAATGTAGAATTAATAAACAAACTTCAAAATAATGAACAATTATGTAAATTCATTTATAAGATTATGAGAAATATAATTCTTGCTTAATGAAAATAATTGATTATTTAAAATGAGAATGAACAGTTATTTACATTAATAAACCTGTATCAGCTACCGTCTATAGAAGGCATTGACAAGACAGAGGTACGGCAACGTTGTTATCCTATCTTTCTCCCTGCCTACCGGTAGTGGAAGCATTTCTCATTTCTGTAAGCTCAGAATTGTGTAAATCGCATGGAGCGTTGTATAGGGTTATGAATGTAGATCTATATGCATAAGGATAGTTGAAAATGCAATCCTATAAATAATACATCAACAAAAAATAATACATTCCCTGTTTATTTTTTACCAGATCATATACGCTGTTCAGAATGTCTGTTATCGGTAACTCAAATTAGACATCTTCCTGCCTAATTAGACGGTACTACCTGCAAATAATGACCACAGAAGTAGATTGTGCTCGGATAAGGCTACATGATAACTGACTTGCAACTGAAATCTCGCATAAGATTTCTATTACTACTTTTACCATAATTTTAATTGTAAACTCTTTTCAGTGATATAATTATTATCACCTACTCTCCTTTATCTAATTGTTCCCCGTATCACTGTTTTTCTTCTTCTGTTATTCTATATTTAAAGGACAACGTACCCTATTCTATAAGCTATACCGTACTTATTATTCTAAGGTGTTCTCTTCTCCTGAATAGAAAAGAATAGTTTCATCCATCTGCTCAGCATACAGCATTCGTCACATCCTTCATCGGTTGACGGTCTCCTTTTATTTCAGCCTTCGGATGTGAATAAATTAAACGGTAATATATGTTGGAGAGCAGCATATAATCATATGCGACTCGATCAACATAATGTACAGTCGAGAATGGTACAGGTACAGTGAACTAGACAGTCATCGGACGGGAGAAACTAGAATATCGTTCTCTGCTTCATTATTATTGTGTCCTTTCTTCTTCAGTTACACAGTCTCAACGTAGACTGTGACAAACATTTTCTAGGTCACGTGTGGTAATCCTATGTTGAAGTACTCAAATTAAACAATAAGTCACAGTAGTACTTTACCAGAGTAGTTCAGCTGTATACTGAGGTCCACGTTATAATGGCAAGTGAAGAGATAGGAAAACAACGAAAAAATTCAGTATTGCAATGCCTTCAATAGACGGTACCTGATACAGGTTTATAATGTAATATTAAAGGTTCATTCTTGTTGACCGAGCGAAGGAGGGTCTAAGATTCAAGTCGACGGTTTTGCTTTTCTCTTTATGTAATATGTTTATATTTTGTTTATATGTTGCGCATTTACGGCGAAACGCAGCAATAGATTTTCATGAAATTTGACAGGTATGTTCCTTTTTGAATTCCGCGTCGACGTATGTATACGGTTTTTTGAAATTTTGCATTGTAAGGATAATACAAAAGGAAAAGGAGTCTCCTTTGAACGGCAATATTACCGTAAAAATCAGACTATAGAATTATCATCATAAATCAGCTGTCTAGTGGACTTAATACTACCCGTTCAAAAACAACAAACATCTTGAAAAAGTATCTTCCCATCAATCCTATACTATTAAACGAGCAACTCTGTTTTATATGTTTAGATGTTAGATGTTCATATTTTGTATTTCACCGGATCTCGAAAACGGCTTTAACGATTCTCACGAAATTCAGAACATAGTAGGTTTATAATAAAAGATATGATTGCACTAGGTCTCATCCCTGAGAAAACTCGCTGAAGGACATTGAAAGGATAATTATTATTCATCCTTGGAAAAACAGCTGATAATAATTATTTCGTCGTCTGTTGGTGATGGAAGTGAGTAAGCGAGTTCGTGTGGGACTGTGTCAAAATTATGACTCAGCTGTAGAACTTTTGTTGACCGAGCGAAGTAAGGTCTAAGACTCAAGTCGACGTTTTGGCATTTCTCTTAATGTTTAAATGTTTATATGTTGCGCATTTACGGCGAAACGCGGTAATAGATTTTCATGAAATTTGACAGGTATGTTCCTTTTTTAATTGCGCGTCGACGTATATACAAGGTTTTTGGAAATTTTGCATTTCAAGGATAATAAAAGGAGAAAGGAGCCTCTTCATACGCAAATATTGAAGTAAAAATCAGACTATAGAATTATCATCATAAATCAGCTGACAAGTGATTACACAGATGTGTGGTGAAGCCAGTCTATTGCTGTATTCCATAAGGTCTATAGTTCAATCAGGTACTTGTGGATGAGAATATGAGTGAGGTCTACTGTTCATAGAACTACTAGTAATCATTCAATCAGGTACTTAGTGTGGTTGCAAAAAAGCCGGGTTATTTTCAATCCTGATTAATTCCATTAGATCCATCTTTTTGAAATCGTCTCTATGATTTGGTTCACGTGAGGTTAATCAGGATTAAAATTTAACGGCTTTGTGCAACTGGTCCTTGTGTGAGGAAGGTTTTTGCATTTCTCTGGGAATTATCTCGATTTACTGTGATTAGATAGAAACATTATGTATGATTTTATGATAATGTTATTATAATTTCTTCTTCCGTAATAAATTTTATGCTTTGTACTCCAGAGCGAAACTCGGTCCCCACTATTGTTAGTAGACGACAGTTGACTATAATATACCCGTTCAAAAACATCGAACATCTTGAAAATGTCTTTCCATCAACATTGTAGACAGTTGCAGCCAGACCTGATAACAGCGCTCACACTCACACTCGGGGACGACACGTCACGCGTAATGGTAGGATAGGACAGAAAGCCTATGTTTATTTAGGATTTTTTCTAGACATTTTAAATTGATAAATCACTCATTGATTTTTGAGAAAACATAAAACAAGTCAATGTAACTTACTAAGCGCGAGGTTTACTGTTCACAGAACTTCTAGTCTAAAAAATAATCAATTATATTTTTAAAGCAAGGAATTTATTTTTCAATTATTTCATAATTTCATTAAGATGAAATATTTGTTAATCCTATTTTATTAAGCGAGAAATTTCTGTATAATAATATCTGGTTATTTTTATATATGGTTATTCATGTTTTACAGATCTCGAAAACTGCTCTAATGATTTTCACGAAATTGGAACATAGGGTTATGATATAAAGATTCGATTGCACTAGGTCTCACTCTGAAAAAATCGCTGAACGACATTAAAAGGAAATTCATCCTTGGAAAACATGATAATTTCGTCGTCTCCGATAACAGAAGATGCGTGTGACTGTGTGGGAGAGAGACAGAATTATTTCCAGCTGTGTAATCGTAATCAATCAGCGAGAAATTTTATCTAGCTAGACAATTTTTAAATCGATTTGATCAACATAATCTGATTAGTTGAGATGACATGATAATCCTCCTAAACTAGAGTATATCATAATTCAAGTGATTAGTGAGTTATCATAGAGAAACAATAGCGTAAGTAGATATCCCATGGTATTGGGAATTTATGTCGCAACTTTTACTGTTATCTCAAGCCGATTACTGTTGATTATTGTCAATTTTTACTGTTTTGTTGGGGTGAGAGTGTAGGAACGGCACAATTTGAGAGACTACCAGCGTCACACGGCTGCATGGGAAAGAACACATGAACTATCTTCTTGGGATAACAGTAAAAGTTGCGACATAAACGCCCTATACCATGGGATATCTAGCTACGCTATCGTTTCTCTATGGTGTTATTTTGTTATTCAATTTGGTTTGTATATAATCTAAATTAAAAATTTTTGTTTTCAAATGTTTGAACAGAAATTGAACCTGAATTCAAGTTATGGAACATAACCTACTTTCTGGACTATTATAGTGTATAAATCAAAATTCGGGAAAAAACAGTTTTGGGCTGTGCCTGTTAGTACTTTCCCAATCATTTTAAAGAATTGTGTTCGGTTAATCAAAAGTCAATAAATAAATAACGAGCGAAGCTCGGTGCCCGATATTTAATATTTTAATTTACATTGTTAAAAGACGATCTGGCAACAGAGCAAGCGAGAAAGAGATAGCGCTATCCGCTTTTTTAAATGATAGACAAGGATAACTATACCATTGCTAATCAAACACTGCCATTTAAAGTGGACCTCACTATATTGAGATCACTTGACACTTTCTCATCCTAATAATTAACATTAATTCAACTGAGTTCTTCCCATTCAACTCACGCTGGGAGTGGGTACACCACTTCTCAGAGTTCATGTGAGTTTACAGAGTAGGTAACCGTTTTAAGGCGAAACACCGCAGGCCCTAGTTCAAAAAATCTGGGGTGGCGCACTCACACAACTTTCCTTGCCGTTATGAAAATTGATCACCTGACGCTGGTGTTCCCGCGCATCTCAAGACTACTATTCAAAGATTTGAGCAGCTGGTGACAGGGCAATAACGCTGGAGACACACATGAGGTTGCTATCTCTTCATAGTGAATGATTTAATAGAATCAACAATAATTTCCAATTGAATAATCACATTTTCTCGAATTTAAACTATTTTCATTTTTGGTGAAAATGTTACTGAACATTAATTGTAGAGATTTTCATGCTCAATCTACTCCACTTGATTTTTTTTTGTTTCAATGTATCTGAAGCTGATAATTGGGAATCTATCTGCATTGATGGGGCGGAGCTCCTGAAATTTTACAGATATAGGACTTGTGCAGTTGATAGAGCTATCGATGACTATTTTAGGTATGAATTTGATGAAAATCGTTGGAGCCGTTTCCGAGAAAATCACGAAAAACCCTGGTTTTGACACATTTTCGCCATTTTAGCCGCCATCTTGAATTGCATTTGATCGAAATTGTTCGTGTCGGATCCTTATAGTGAAAGGACCTTAAGTTCCAAATTCAAGTCATTCGTTAATTGGGAGATGAGATATCG
>NW_024094489.1:0-9297 GCF_014356525.2 Nilaparvata lugens
TATACCCCCTCCCACTCTCTGGCCGTATGGTGATGATGATTTCCATTGCCAGAGCATTTCTTACAAATGCCTACAATCTTTGACAGCTTTCGACATCCGCTTTGATTCTTGAATAATAAACACAATTAATACTAAAAAGTTTTTTGATCTGCTGTTTTGGCACACTTGAAATTTGGCCAATCTGAATGTCAACATCAACATTGCTTGTTGTTTTGACTTCAGAAGTTTGGGTTAGAAGTTCTATCCTACTCTGAAAATTGAGTTTGAATAGATAATATTATATCTTATCTGTATTTTATTCATCCAAATAAAAAGATAGTATCTTATTGCAGAATACTTATCCAATTCTAGAAGTATAGACTGATCCATTTCATGAACCATTCTGTAATCACGTTCACATCAAATCAGAATCAGCTGACTTCAAGGTTATTTTTGCCACACTTGATGTAATGAGCTGGTTTACGTGCGTCATATGGAGGGGGGGCGAAGTGATTGTTTTCCGACCAGGCCGGTAAAACTTTACGGCCTAGGGCTGTAAAATGACCTTGAATAACAGCTGATTGGTCCGATCTCCCAAAAATCATGGAGAGATAATCTCATAACGACTGTAATAATCTATATAATTATGTATCGTGAATTGCGGTATTATTTTATAATATATTTTTATAAATTACTGTTTCATATAATTAATATTTATTATTTTGTTTTTGATATCAAACAATAGATACGATGATATCTCCATAGCCTCAACAATATAATGTTGGCTGCATTGTCCATTGTCAGAATGGTACGTATCACAGGTATTTAAAAGTGAAGAATCAAATTTGAAATCAAAGTACAATATTGTATCAATATTAAAAAGTGAGGTAGAGTAATATTGTTTCTTTTTTATTATCGAATTCCACTTCTTAATGCAATACAATCAACAATAATAATAAGAAAATACAGCACAGATCTGAAGTTTAAGGTAAGCCTACTGGTGTAACTCAGCCTTGACTGAAAAATTCCTAGTAATTTTCCCGTAATTCATTATTAAAACTTTTAGATAATTTTCTCAACATTAAATCATATAGAGAACACATTAGGCCACTCAAGATTGAATCTTCAATGTTTTCTCTATGATTTAACATTTTCAGAGCAATATTTTAGTGTGAAAATGCAGTCAAACCAGCTTCAAATTTGCCCCTATATACTATATTATAGTAGCCTACATACGTTACCTGACTTAATTCAGAATGAGAATTTTATTGTGAGACAGATAATAATATTAATTTTAATAATATAAGTCATGAGCCAAAGTCTGTTGTACGCTTTTTAGGAGTGAAGTAAACTTTTTTAGAAGTCTAGTTTACAGTACAGTATTACGTGTATGCTAAGTGTTATCAGTCAGGCCCCTACATTCAACAATACACAATGGCCGAGAGCGTAAAGGTGTAATACATCAGAACTCAAAGCTCAGTGAATAACAAACATGATCTAGGTTCGAATCAGCGGTCAATGACATTTTTTTTGTCAATGAATTTCTACTTTTATTAGCTATTTTTTATATTAGTTACTGTAATTTAATTTCAATCAAATTTTTAGATATTTTTGAGAAAACTGTGAAATATGCAATTATATTAATTTTTTCATCACATTATTTCAAAATAGTAATAAAAATTCTATTCATCCATCTATCCATGAGATATTGCACTGGGCGCAATGGGCAAGCTATAGAAATTCAAACAATATTTGAATATTAATAGTATAAATTATGATCACTATTGTAAATATTGATTAGTAATATTGAAATTAATTGACAGTAAAAGTTGTCATAACCAAGATTCAAACTATCAAAATAGGCTGTTATTTTTAAATTTCTTATATATTGGGAAGTTTTTTTTTGGTGTGGCGGAAAATAGCGTTCGCGACACAGGCAAAAAGTTCTCCGGCTCTCAAACGCTTCAAGTTCTCGACTTCATCTCGAATTTGAAAACCGCGATCTCGAGCCGGAAAACATACATTTTCGACCCTAGGTGCGAAATATACTATTACACCCAAGGGCCATAAAACTTTTACAGCCTGGTCAGAAAACAATCATTTTCGGCCTCCATATGACCCACGAAAACCAGCTCATTACATCAAAGTGGGTCGAAAAATGATTTTGTACAATATTTCTAAAGACCTTAAAGAGATAATCTTAAGGTGTTTGCTTATTTCATATGATCTGAATATGACAGTCCAATAGCGTCCTCAGTTAGTTTGTTATTTTTGACTACCTACCTATCATACTTTGCCTTCTTGTTTTGAAACTTGGAGATATTGTAGATACTAAGTAAATAAGTACTGTAAGCTGGTATCAAAGAAACGTCAACATCAACAGGAGTTTTTTTAATGAGGAGTTTTTTTCAAAACTTTTTGTTCAAATTGAGCTTTTGAATGTTTCATAATCTTCAAACTGATATCTTGCTGTCAAGGTATCGTTTTTGTACCAAAAGTAAACATATCCAATGCTATAAATGCTTAAAAATGAACTTTTCTCACAAAACTCAACATCTCCTTTCCACAGTAATCATTCACAGAATTTTTATCAAAGTGAACATCTCCTGCTTAATGCCATATAAAGAATCTAGTTTTTTTTCAAAAGTGAACATGTCACTTGAAGCTATGTTTATCAATACTTCGTCATATGATTTTCAAAATTCGCGGCACTTTTCTGCCATTTTTTTTCTCGTCTATCGCCTATTGAATAGATATATTTTTACAGTTGTAATGTTGGCAATGACGTGCATGAAAGTACACAGCCATATGTGTAGGCTGTGCATTGTTGACTAAATCTCGTTCCTACCAGCGGTTTACAGAATGAGAATAAGATGTTTCTTTTTTAGTTGGGTTTGTTGCCTTTAATTTCTTTATCAGTAGTGGATTTTGGCTGTCGTTTATCTGTTTTTCAAGAATAGTCATGGATTTGCCAACTGAAGTGAGGGAAATCAACAGTGTGGTGCGTAAAAAACCGCGAGTGATAATAAAATAGTCTGTCTCGCTTACCTATTATTTGAAATCTCAAAAGAAAATGACTCCAGTGTGTGAAAAGTTCTTCTGTTTTGCAATGAGTGTTCCAGTTTCACGGTACTTAGAGTTGGGAAATTGATAAATACAGGCAATGTTCCAGTTGAAAAACGTGGGGGTGATTGAAAACAACATAAATTCAAACCAAGAAGGACAGTGTCATAATTTCCTGAATGAACTACCAGCAAGTGAGTCACATTATAATCGACAGAAATGCAAGAGAGTTTATTTATCTTCTGAACTTAATATTTCAAAACTATTAAGATGTACAATTCAAAACATGACTTGAAGTAACTTACTCATTTTTCTACAAGATTTTTACTACACAATTTAAGATAGGATTCAATAATCCAGCTTCTGATGCTTGTTCTTTTTGTACTCGTGTGAAAAATGAAATTCAAACACACACAGATGGAGGAAGGTGTAATAATGACACACAATCATGAGAACAAAACTGAGAATTAATAAACTGAGGGCCATGCTTTCTATGATTTGATGAAGTTTGCTCAAATGAAGATTCATGTGTTGCATTTGCATTTGACTTACAACAAGTTCATCTACTACCAAAATCAAATATACAGGAAGCATTCTATAGCAGGCAGATTTTCATTTATGCATTCTGTTGTGTTGAACTCAGTTCCAAAAATCCAACTTTTTTCACATGGACGGAAAATCAAGCTAGCAGAGGCTCAACTGAAATAGGATCTGCTATCATCCAATACTTGTGATCACTCTCATTTGATAACGTGGACAAAATTTCTATGTTCTGTGATGGTTGTGCTGGACTAAATCGTAATGCCCACATTGTCCACACACTATGCCATTGGCTGAAAACCGAATCAAGTGACAACATTAAATGTATTCATTGACTTTTCCAGTTCGAGGTCACTCTTTTTTGCCTGCAGATAGGGCATTTGGAAGAGTAGAAAAGTTACTGAAAAAACAAACCGAGATCAAAATTCCATCAGAATATAATAAAATCTATAAAGAAGTAGGATCTGTAAGGGGCTAGGAAAGGACTGGGAAATTCTGAACATAAAAAACCTCGAAAAGATTTACTCAAAAATAAAAGGAATAGGCCTAAGTGAATCAATCAGA
Organism: Nilaparvata lugens; assembly: GCF_014356525.2. NCBI lineage: Eukaryota > Metazoa > Arthropoda > Insecta > Hemiptera > Delphacidae > Nilaparvata > Nilaparvata lugens. Next base: position 4,147 of record NW_024094489.1, read on the forward strand.
TATACATTTTGAAACATAAAAGTAAACGGATGGAAATAACAACAAAAATTCAGCTATTCCAGAATTATAATGTTTTTTCAGCAACTGAACTCCAGAATTCGAATCCATTGTTAAAAAAAAGAAGATTGATGGAAGTATACTTTGCAAGAGAATCGTCCACAGTGCATCATCTCAGCAGAATAGAAGAGAGATGTCCTCAATTTGCTGGCATGCCATTTTGGAGCTGATTGGGAGACAATCCCTGAATTAAAGTGGTATAAAGACATTCTTTCAACAATGATGAGCAGACAACAAGGATGAAGAAGAAGATGTCTGTGACTGCTTGGAAGATGACTGTGGTCTCCATATTTAAAACAGTATTCAGTGAGTGATCCTTTTTTATAGCTATGTTAGGTTAATTTGTGATTTTTTTTCAAAAGTCAACATATCCATATTTTTTGTCAAAGTCAACATGTCCAAAACTTTTTTTTAATTGTGTGAGTGGTAAAAACAATTTTTTTCTCATTTCAAGCACTTGAACTCACATCTTAGTAAGTAAAATTTAGGACAAATAATTTAAAAAAAAATATAGAATAGCTGATGATTTATAAGCTTTTTACGTTTTATGGAAAAAAATCATGAGTGGAGATGTTGAGTTTTGATAAAAGCTCCTACTGGTTTTTCAAATTCTTTGTTCAAAATACATAAAAATCCAATCTCTAAAATCATAATAAATTTTGCAGTTACGGTATGGCTTTTTAAGTTTGTAGAGCACTTGTATGCTAAGCAGTATCAACAATGTAACTGAGGCTTCAAGTAAAGCAATTCAAACAGTTAATTTTATGGATGCATAACAAATGTATACATACATTTAAAATGCTCAATAAAATTCAATGTAGTTATTCTTAGATATAACTGATTTGCGCCTTGTATTTTATGCAAGTTCCCATTATAACAATAGGGCCATTCAAATTTCCCGCCGCTTCTTGCCTCTCTCTGTCATGGCTGCCAATGTTCAATTTGTAACAGGAATAGAGGCCACTCAGCCGCTCTATAGTTTACTATAAAAGCTCGTTGATACCACGTGTATGCATTTCATTGCATCAGGAAAACAAAGATTTAAAACTATTTTTTTTGTAAACAGATGTTTTTGAGATAATTTCTTTGGTGCAGCAGATTCACATTGACCACATTATTATACATAGTTTTTGAAAATGGAAATATTTATTAATAATCAAAACAATACTATTATTATATCTATAATAAGAATATTATCATTATATTAAAATATTGTCAATTATCAAAACAATATTGAGGTCAAGTGGTATCAGGTAGAGAGCAATAATAGAAACAGATGTTCTTTTTTAATTTCGACCATATGATTTGGTGATTTTTCTATTTTGTTATGAAATCGTATGTACCATTAATGAAATTTAAACATAAATTCTGGAAAATCTAGAAGGAAAATCAAATTTGGGCTTCCAGGTGCACGAGTTTGATATTTTCAGAATATAAGTACAAAATTTGGAGATCTAAATCATTCCCGTTTTTCTGGTATGTAGTCCACAAGTTGACATGTTTTGATGCGAACAAATTGCCGTGCTACCAATTTCTCCTAAATCGGTTGGATAGCATTTTCCACCTATTAACTAAGGAAAGTTATCGGCTCCAAAGTAATAGATTCTTGATAAACTATGAATGGATCTATTGCCTATGAATGAGAAATCCAGTTTTCAGAGCAAACCAACTTATAATCTTCAGAAGAATTTTGGCAATATACAACACAAATCCACAAAGAACAATACCTTACACACTTAAGCATCTAAAATCATTACGAGCTAAATACTTATCCACTTATGTAGTTGAAAAAACAATGGCTATAGGCTTGTAAACACAGGAAATAATTATAGACAAAAATTAGAACACTATAACTGTTCAAAACTCAATTTAAAACATTAAAATTTCAATTAAATAGAAAAATATTCAGAGAGCACAAAACACTTTTCAGTAGCCAGCCACCATTTTTTTAGAGAAGAAAAACAAGCTACAAGTCAGAACAAAAACCACATCTCAAAATCAGTGTCGACGTCATGGACACGTCACAAAAAATTATAAATTACAAGCTTAGAATTTACATTTTACATTTGTTCTCAATAAAACTTTATTTCGAAACTGTATTTTAATTTTATATATCCTTATATGATCTGTTAATTCTGTTAACTCTGTTTACAGAGTTTGTTTTTTCGGTGATACCATGGAACAAGCAACACAATTATTTATGATAAATTCTCAGTCAAAAAGTTGTCTGTATATCGATTACTCTGATATTTACTATAAAGTTTTATAGATCTCAAATTGAAGATTCGATTCCAATCGAGAAAAAATGTAATATTACAAATACCCCCCTCTTGACATAAAAAATTTTACTGTTCAAATTTAAAGAAAAAATTAAATTGACACAAATGGAAATTGTTGAAATTTAAATTCGAGAACAGTAACAATTTTTTCTATAAAAAACATACATGTCATCCTATAATATTGAAAATTATTATAAAAATTCATCAATAGCATTTGTTATATGTTTCCAAACAATATTTCAAAGTATAGAATATCAAAATTACTTTCGATTTAGCTTTATAATTTAAAGGAAAATATCTCAACGGAAGTTTAATATATATAAAGAATAGTTTTTGAAATTGCACATAATTTAATAGATAGAAAAATTCAATTTTTATTGCATAAAAAAATTTAGTATGTTGAATAAAAAATTCATTATTATTTTTTTTTTTAAATGAATTGATGAATTGTTACATTTAATTTTCACATAAAATTTCAATAAATCAAAAAATGTTCATTTCTTTCACTATTGATGCGGTTGATTTTATTGATGCAAATTTTGGAAAACAGTCTGTTAAGGCACTCAGTATGAGTTAAGTGTGACTCCAGTGTGATGACATCAGTGTTGGGCTGATCCGAATACTCGTAGTGTTGGGCTGATCTGGATGCACATAGTGTTGGGCTGATACTTGTAGTCGACTGATGCATATCAAACTCGATACAGGTGACATCTCAGTTAGCATTGCCTCAGCTTGTAGTAGACGGCTGCATACCAAACTCGATACAGAGTCACGTAAATTTTGTATCATATTTGTAATTATACAATGTACATTTCAGGCTTGAAATGACAATGTAATTTGTTTTTGGAAAAGAGATAGACGCTGCATACAGGATTAACTTAGGTGAGGATTAATTTAGGTAAGGTTTGGTTTTTTGATATTTTCAGCTTTCAAGGTTTAGAGTTCTGCATACAGGAATAATTAAGGAGAGGATTTTTTTTGAATCAATTCTTTCATGATACTGTGACTGTTATTTGAATTCAAAGTTGCGAACGTGAACATGGAAGGCAATTACCCTCAGGTAATGTGGTAGTGTTGAAGTTTGAGTTACATGGTCAGCAATAAGCGTTGGCATTGTCATTGGCATATGCTTTGATGTCGGCATTGGCGTTGGCATTGTCGTAGGCATTGGCATCAACATTGGCGCAGGCATTGCATCGGCGTAGATATTGGCATTGGCAGGCATCGGCGCAGGCATTGGCGTAGATATTGGCATTGGCATCAGCACAGGCATCGGTGTAGATATTGGCGTGGTTATTGGTGTAGATATTGGCGTTGACATTGACATCAGAGCAGATATTGGCATTGATATTGGCATAGGCATCAGTGTAGATAGTGGCGTAGTTATTGGTGTAGATATTGGTGTAGATTTGGCGTAGACATTGGCGTTGACTTGACATCAGCAGATATTGGCATTGATATTGACATAGGCATCAGTAGATATTGGCGTAGTTATTGGTGTAGATATTGGTGTAGATATTGGCGTTGACATTGACATCAGAGCAGTATGGCGTTGATATTGCATACACAGTGTAGATATTGCGTAGTTATTGGTGTGATATTGGTGTAGATATTCAATTGATGAGTCACACTAGTTCGAAAATCACCCAAATGTTCTTAACACTCTTCATGGCGTTCACTTGTTGCTGATTTCGAGATTCACGTGATAATTATTTCAATGTTAATGTCCACGCTGTACCTGTTATCTTAAAATGCTTATTAACTAAAAGAAAATTTTGATTAGGCTACCAATACAATCTAATACACATGAAAATTATTTCTAAGTATATAATCAATATAAAAATGAAATTTGTTAACATCTTATTATACAGTCAGCAATACATATATTGTGAAATTTGAGACATCAATTACAAAATTTTAATAGAAAAAAAATTTAATTTCCATTTATTCACTGTTCAAATATTTTATAAAAGCAAATTATTCAATATTATTAATCATCGTTTGCTGGATACTATAGTTTATTTCGACTTTTCAATGTTCTAAACACAAACTACATTTCATGACAAAACTTTACTATCAATCATTAAACAAGAAATCATTCAAACATCAACATATTTGCTTCAAAGGCAATCAATATTCATAAGTAATCATCTGCATCTATGGCAATCAACATTATTAATCATTATTTTGCATCTATGGCAATCAACATAAGTAATCAACACAAAAAATATCATCTCATTACTGCCTCTCTAAGTCATACCTCTTTTATTCTTCTTTAGGCAATAATGGGTTTCCATCTCAAAAAACAATCACATACCAGCAAAATTCTAATCAACAAACCCCACTAAAATTTCTACATACACTCCAGCATCCATTTCAAACGATAATCAATCATATCAAAATTTATAGAATAAACCGTTTTAAAAATTTAGAAAAGACATCAATTACAAAAACTTAGTGAAATTTTAACCTTTAACTCATTTCAATATTAATAATATGACAAGACGTTTTTATTTAATGAAACATTATTATTCAAGTTAACTTTCATTAATACATATCATATATATTCAATTCAATTCAATTAAATTCAATTTATTTTTTCCTTCTGAATACAATTCAAAGCAGTTACATAGAATCTTGAGCAATAAAGTTTATACAATTCAAGAAACGATATAATATACTTACTAGAAACAAACAACAAAATATAGAACTATACTAAACTTTACAACTCTTGACTATCACAATTTTATTCTTGTATAAAATTCTTGTATCAGATAGGAAAGAGCTTACATAGGCAACAAAGGCCTGTGCGTAA
>NW_024094490.1:0-2996 GCF_014356525.2 Nilaparvata lugens
ATGGTGTTTACATCATGGATTTCCGAGAAAATAAAAAATTTCAATTTTTCATGATTTTCATGATGGTTAGCCTACATCATGGATTTTCTGAGATTTACATCATGGATTTTCGAGAAAATAAAAAATTTCAATTTTTCATGATTTTCATGATGGTTAGCCTACATCATGGATTTTCTGAGATTTACATCATGGATTTTCGAGAAAAAAAAATTTCAATTTTTCATGATTTTCATGATGGTTAGCCTACATCATGGATTTCCTGAGATTTACATCATGGATTTTCGAGAAAATAAAAAATTTCAATTTTTCATGATTTTCATGATGTTAGCCTACATCATGGATTTTCTGAGATTTACATCATGGATTTTCGAGAAAAAAAAATTTCAATTTTTCATGATTTTCATGATGGTTAGCCTACATCATGGATTTTCTGAGATTACATCATGGATTTTCGAGAAAATAAAAAATTTCAATTTTTCATGATTTTCATGATGGTGTTACATCATGGATTTTCTGAGATTTACATCATGGATTTTCGAGAAAATAAAAAATTTCAATTTTTCATGATTTTCATGATGTTAGCCTACATCATGGATTTTCTGAGATTACATCATGGATTTTCTGAGATTTACATCATGGATTTTCGAGAAAATAAAAAATTTCAATTTTTCATGATTTTCATGATGGTTAGCCTACATCATGGATTTTCTGAGATTACATCATGGATTTTCGAGAAAATAAAAAATTTCAATTTTTCATGATTTTCATGATGGTGTTACATCATGGATTTTCTGAGATTACATCATGGATTTCCGAGAAAATAAAAAATTTCAATTTTTCATGATTTTCATGATGGTTAGCCTACATCATGGATTTTCTGAGATTTACATCATGGATTTTCGAGAAAATAAAAATTTCAATTTTTCATGATTTTCATGATGGTGTTACATCATGGATTTTCTGAGATTACATCATGGATTTTCGAGAAAATAAAAATTTCAATTTTTCATGATTTTCATGATGGTGTTACATCATGGATTTTCTGAGATTACATCATGGATTTTCGAGAAAAAAAAATTTCAATTTTTCATGATTTTCATGATGGTGTTACATCATGGATTTTCGAGAAAATAAAAATTTCAATTTTTCATGATTTTCATGTGAGATTACATCATGGATTTTCTGAGATTTACATCATGGATTTTCGAGAAAATAAAAAATTCAATTTTTCATGATTTTCATGATGGTTAGCCTACATCATGGATTTTCTGAGATTTACATCATGGATTTTCGAGAAAAAAAAATTTCAATTTTTCATGATTTTCATGATGGTTACCTACATCATGGATTTTCGAGAAAATAAAAAATTTCAATTTTTCATGATTTTCATGATGGTTAGCTACATCATGGATTTTCTGAGATTTACATCATGGATTTTCGAGAAAAAAAAATTTCAATTTTTCATGATTTTCATGATGGTTAGCTACATCATGGATTTTCGAGAAAATAAAAAATTTCATTTTTCATGATTTTCATGATGGTTAGCCTACATCATGGATTTTCTGAGATTTACATCATGGATTTTCGAGAAAAAAAAATTTCAATTTTTCATGATTTTCATGATGGTTAGCTACATCATGGATTTTCTGAGATTACATCATGGATTTTCGAGAAAATAAAAAATTTCAATTTTTCATGATTTTCATGATGGTTTACATCATGGATTTTCTGAGATTACATCATGGATTTTCTGAGATTTACATCATGGATTTTCGAGAAAATAAAAATTTCAATTTTTCATGATTTTCATGATGTTAGCCTACATCATGGATTTTCTGAGATTTACATCATGGATTTTCGAGAAAATAAAAAATTTCAATTTTTCATGATTTTCATGATGGTTAGCCTACATCATGGATTTTCTGAGAGTTAGCCTACATCATGGATTTTCTGAGATTTACATCATGGATTTTCTGAGATTACATCATGGATTTTCGAGAAAATAAAAAATTCAATTTTTCATGATTTTCATGATGGTGTTACATCATGGATTTTCGAGAAAATAAAAATTTCAATTTTTCATGATTTTCATGATGGTGTTACATCATGGATTTTCTGAGATTACATCATGGATTTTCGAGAAAATAAAAAATTTCATTTTTCATGATTTTCATGATGGTTAGCCTACATCATGGATTTTCTGAGATTTACATCATGGATTTTCGAGAAAATAAAAATTTCAATTTTTCATGATTTTCATGATGGTTAGCCTACATCATGGATTTTCTGAGATTTACATCATGGATTTTCGAGAAAATAAAAATTTCAATTTTTCATGATTTTCATGATGGTTAGCCTACATCATGGATTTTCTGAGATTTACATCATGGATTTTCGAGAAAATAAAAATTTCAATTTTCCATGATTTTCATGATGGTTAGCCTACATCATGGATTTTCTGAGATTTACATCATGGATTTTCGAGAAAAAAAAATTTCAATTTTTCATGATTTTCATGATGGTTAGCCTACATCATGGATTTTCTGAGATTACATCATGGATTTTCGAGAAAAAAAAATTTCAATTTTTCATGATTTTCATGATGGTGTTACATCATGGATTTTCGAGAAAAAAAAATTTCAATTTTTCATGATTTTCATGATGGTTAGCCTACATCATGGATTTTCTGAGATTTACATCATGGATTTTCTGAGATTTACATCATGGATTTTCGAGAAAAAAAAATTTCAATTTTTCATGATTTTCATGATGGTTAGCCTACATCATGGATTTTCTGAGATTTACATCATGGATTTTCGAGAAAAAAAAATTTCAATTTTTCATGATTTTCATGATGGTTAGCCTACATCATGGATTTTCTGAGATTTACATCATGGATTTTCGAGAAAAAAAAATTTCAATTTTTCATGATTTTCATGATGGTGTTACATCATGGATTTTCGAGAAAATAAAAATTTCAATTTTTCATGATTTCA